>NC_083465.1:26599458-26816958 GCF_030014155.1 Tachysurus vachellii
ATGGATGGATGGATGGATGGATGGATGGATAGATAGATACTTGATACATCTTAGTAGGACATTCACAAATTCCATTTTCCACAAACTTAAGCAATAACTCATACAATAAATGCTAAAAAATGTAAAAATAATACTTTTAAATTTAAAATTCTAAAAAGTCCTGTGCATTGAGCACAGTGCACATGAGTGTTAAGGTGCATTGTGTAAAATGTGCATTGTGTATTATACAGTGTGTACTATATACACATTATAATATATTATTATTTTATTTATTATAAAATTATATATATATAAAATTTTATCTTATTTTTATTTTATTTTACCAGAAAATCACTGCTTGTAAAATCAACATAACACAATCCAAACATTCACTTATACCTTTAAGTGATTAGGCCACACCCACATTTCCATTATGAGTAGGATATCAATACTTTTACACAAGCTCCTATAATAAATCAAACAAATCAGGACAACAACCTCCTCATCAATACACAATCATCAGACTGTATCTGACTGTAGAAAGGACATTATTCATAATAAAACATGTTTATAATCACACCCTCCAGTTTCACCCAAACTAAGACAAGGTTTACTTTCGTGTCTGGTTCCTCTCAAGGTTTCTTCCTCTTCCATCTAATGGAGTTTTTCCTCACCACAGTCACCTCTTGAACTTTTTGTACTATATTTCCTATGTTCTGTAAAGCCGATTTGAGTCAATGTTCATTGTTAAAAACTCTGTACAAATAAAATAAAATCGAATGGAATTGTTTGCAGTTAGATGATGTATTATTGCATTAAGTAGTTTATATAATATAAAAATTTCTAAAATAAAGATAAATAACTGTAGTTTACTTTTTTTATCTTTGATAATATGTTGTGGAAAAAAATTTTTTTTAATTTTTTATTTTCTCAGATTTTAAATATTCCGCAAAAAAAAAGATATACAATCTATTATAATTATTATATGCTACATCAAAAATATGTCAATCATCTACAATATGAATGTAAATATTTTTAATTTAATCAAGTATTTAAAAATTACAGGTGCTTCATAAACATTGCATATTAATTTAATCTATAATGTCACTTAAATAAATCATTCAAACAATGTGTTTAAATATTCATGTTATTTCGTGGTTGTTCTAGAACGTTCTAAATGTATGCAAATAGTGTATAGCGGATGTGAGCATGGTTAAAGGTCTTTTTTATACACACACACACATACACACACACACACACATATATATATAAGTGATGTGAAGTGTATAGTGAAGTGAAGTATATATATATATATATATATATATATATATATATATATATATATATATATATATATATACGTATAAAAGTGACGTATAAAGAACAAATGAGTTGAAATGAAATGTGGAGAGAAGTCCATCGTGTACACAGGAAGTTGGTTTTTTTTTAGTAAACCTCTTCACACTTCACGTGTACTGAAGTTTCGCGGCTCATCACTGGGTGTTGGGTGAAAGAGAACTTTTCCAAAAAAACTTTTCCTTGTGTTCAGTGAAACAAACAAAAAAAAAACTTCACAGACTTTGTGTGCTGAAGTTGAACCGGCAGACCTGTGCAGTTTTGCTGTAAGCTATTACTCTTTTATGCGCCGCTCTTTGGTTGTGGAAAGGTGCCTCGCCAATTATTTTTAGATGGATGCAGGATGCAGAATGACTAGAAGCATCAGGTTCTCCTCTCATTTTTTTTTTCTTCCAGCAGACCATGCCTAAGGTAAGGGCAGAATGGCCAGAGGCTACAGGAGCTCTCAAGGGACACGCCGGGCCCATGAACTGCGAAACTGACATCTCTCATCTGTTACGTCTGCTAACCAGACCTTTAAGAACCTTGATGGACTGTGCTCTGTGCCTTTTCTACACCACCTGCTATTATTCACTCTGTGTGGAGACTTCGGACAATACTTCCACAACTATCGACCTTATGCAAACATGAAATATGCTTATATACAGACTAAAGGGCGGTAATAATCTGTACATATATATCACTCTCATCACTCACTCATCTCCTACCGCTTATCCGAACTACCTCGGGTCACAGGGAGCCTGTGCCTATCTCAGGCGTCATCGGGCATCAAGGCAGGATACACCCTGGACGGAGTGCCAACCCATCGCAGGGCACACACACTCTCATTCACTCACGCAATCACACACTACGGACAATTTTCCAGAGATGCCAATCAACCTACCATGCATGTCTTTGGACCGGGGGAAACCCCCGAGGCACGGAGAGAACACGGAGAGAACATGCAAACTCCACACACACAAGGCGGAGGCGGGAATCGAACCCCCAACCCTGGAGGTGTGAGGCGAACGTGCTAACCACTAAGCCACCGTGCCCATATATATATATATATATATATATATATATATATATATATATATGTTTATAGAGCAGATCAAATCACAGATTTATAGTAAAACACTTGTCGTTTCTATAGCAACAACTCATTCACACTTTCTATAGCAGCCAGATAATCTAAGGATGATGATAAATTGATTGATTTTTTTTATTTAAATGATACAGTTTTTGGTATCAAGATGTTTATTCTGAAATAATTTAATAAAGGAGTCTCCAGGATCAGTGCTCTTTATAACACGACAAACTTTTTTTTTTCCACAAATTACCTATTAATAACAAGAAAGAGAAAAATAATTGGAAGGCACAGGAACAGCAGCGCTAACAGGAAGTAGCTTGTTTCATTGACGTTCCACGACTTTACTGGTAACCACAGATTGATAAAACATACAATGTTTTTAACAGATTAAAATTGTGAATTGCTGTGATAAACATCCCCTTGTGTTTAATATACAAGCAAATCAATATATATGAATGTTTTCTTCCACACGACTATAAACTGTTGTAGAAAAGACATTATTTACATTGACATTATTCCCTGTCCTGTGTCACCGAAATGAGGATGAGGTTCACTTCTGAGTCTGGTTCCTCTCAAGGTTTTTTCTCATATCACCTCAGTGAGTTTTTCCTCACCACCGTCATATCAGTCTTACTCATTAGTGATAGATGTTAGAGATAAATAATAACTTAATTTTAAACTTCAATTTTTATTCTGTTTCTATACTTCTGTAAAGCTGCTTTTAGACAACATCCATTGTTAAATTGTGCTATACAAATAAATTAAATTGAATTGAAAATGTAATTCTTTCTCATGCATTCACGATAGCTGTAATCGTATCATATTATAAATGAACAAACTTATGGAGCCCTTATGGAGCCCTTATGGAGCCTGAGCGCTAATACAGATCCAGTGTTGTATCGAGATTTATCCATATACAGTATGGATCTAAATTTCTTTAGAATGTGTGGCAGTGATGAAAAACAGATGTGTGTGTGTGTGTGTGTGTTATGAGGTCTTTGCATGTACACCAGTGGACATAGAAGTGAGGTGAGAGTCTTAAAGCTTGAGGTTGCCGTGGTGGCAGTTCCCCTGACAACTGTGCTCTGAAACCATCACGCCTTGCAGAAAGCCTGCAGGAAATTTTCCTTCAATCACAGGCAAACCCTGTCACCTTCACTTACTGCTACACACACACACACACACACACACACACACACACAAAATTGGCTGCTTCAACCTGTGGAACTGAAAGCATGAAAGCACACACACACCCAAGTGCTTCACTTACTGTGGAACAAACCATTGTACCTTATTATAATAAGGTTCACTGGATGCGTCTGACTTTTTATATTTTTATTATAATTTTTATTAAAGTCACAAACGCTTTATGCTACATAATGATTATTTTTATGGAAGAAATGAACCAGAGGTGTTTGAAAAGAAATCGTCGTCGCATCATGAACTAAAAGATCCCATCATGTTGTTGTATGCAAATGAAGAACATGTAGCACTGATTTACTTGAATAAGTGGGCGGGGCATTTATAGGTCTGGGAACGTTTCTAATTTTGCATATTGATATCATGTGAATAATATTATTGAAGTGTAGATTTTTTTTCTGGCATGTATTTACATTTGTAAATAAGTGTCGATTCATGCAAAGAAAGATTTTTACTGACTATAAACACGGACACGTGATTCAAAATAAAACTGAGAGGAAGATTTGTGTTGTCAGCATTAATGCAGTGTGAAATCAATGGTTCTGAGTCAAATGAAAAGCCAAAGAATAATTGGCCTGCAATCGATGGATGTTTGAATATAAGCCTGGCTTTAGCCATATCAAGAGGGTTCAAATGAGAGTTTATTGGGCGTCTAAGGAGATCAATGCTTACAAGGTCACGATTTATCTGGGACTACTTCACGTCATTAGAGCAATTTTAATAATTCATCTCACCCAGGAGGCGGAGAAAAGAAGGCGAATGATGAATCCGTAAAGCAGGACAATGCTAATCCCTCAAACAGCACCATCCAGTTCATGTTGGCTTGCGCACAGTGTCGCATTTTTAATCAAAAGCCGCCTCGCTTTGGCTCCAGTGCATTGTTTTTGAGGTGGATAAAAATGAATAGAGTCAGAGTAAGCAGGTTGTGGCCTCTGCGTGTTGCTCTGAATCGCGGTGATGAACTTGTTTGAATGGTGTGTGATCGATAGCATCAACGGGTCAGAGCAGAAGGATTAACACATACGGAGAGGATTAAACAGGGAAAGAGACTTAATACTCAGAGAACAAGAAAATATAAAGAGAACAGTGGCGTCTGCTGCTCGACTGTACACTACATGTTTCTGTATACAAATACATACACTGAAGGATAAAGGGAAAAATATATATATATTTTTTTACCTTAGATTATCAGTATATTGAATTATGGAGTTACACATCAGGTTTAATACAATAGTGCAAAATACTAAATAAACTAAACAAACAAACAAATAAATATTTAATAATTAATTATTACATATTTAATGACTTGTAGAATAAATACATATTACATAAATCATTTAAATGATAAATAACTAATATTTATTTTATTTATGTATTATTGAATGTTGTATAATACATTGATAAATTAATAATTCACTGCAAATTTGGTAAATAAGATCTGTTCAGTGTTCAATTTTTTTTTTTTTTTTTTGTTAGTTTTATAAAATAATCAAGGATACGTTATTCTGATGAGGCCCAATACAAAACAGAGTAACTCTCACCACTTCAGAGTTGATTATTATATATATATGTATATATATATATATATATATATATATATATATATATATATATAAATAAAATCTCCCAGTGTGTCCCTCAGCTTGTAAGTCCCCTGGGATAGACTCCAGGGTCCAAGTGACCATGTAGGATGAGCGGTACAGAAAATGGATAGATGGATGGATGTTTGGCTGGCTGGATGAATGGCTGGATGGACGGATGGCTGGACGGCTGGCTGGCTGGACGGATGGATAAACGGATTGCTGGCTGGGTGGCTGGCTGGATGGCTTTGGTAGGTAGTGGGTAAAATGTTGGACTTCCAATTAGCTGCCACTGCTGGGCCCCTGAGCAAGGCCCTTAATGCTCATCTGTATTAAAATAATGTAAATCACTCTGGATAAAGGTGTCTGCCATATACTGTAAATGTAATAGATTTCAGGTTTTTATTCCAATTTTCAGAGACCAATTTGTGAGGAATAGAAAAATTATGCTACAATATACTATACAAGCTATAAACAATTTTCAAGGTATCATTTAAACAAGGACAAAAAGTTGATTTCAATTCTGAGTTTCCAAGAGTTCGCTTAAAAATAAATCTCAAATTCATATCCGTCATCCTCAGCCATCTGAAAACCATCTAAAGCAAAAAAAAAATCAATCACAATATGTGAGTTTAAGCGTGTTTGCATGTATAATACGTCCAATAATAGCACTAAAGAGGCAGTAGGATGAGAATGAAAGAAGATATACGAAGGTCCCTGGCGGAGAATGAAGAACTATGCAATGCTTTAAAAAAAAGAGAGGGAAAGAGAAGGAAAGAAGGAAAGAGAAAGTCAAGAAGATGAAAAACGAGGGAAAAATGGATGGCTGTTTCAGCAGGCTAGACATTAGAAAATGACTAAATGACATGGGTAATGAATAAAGAAAGGGACGGGGGTGTTACGATTGAACGAGAAGACTTAATGATAGAGTAACATTGAGCTTTATTGATAAAAGACTGAATTATTTAGCAGAGCCGGGATATATTAAAGCAAAGAACTGTGACAAGTGCTTCAGAAAGAGGGACAAGTAGGGACTGGATTCAGATCTCACGTCTCTATTCATTAATTATTATAGTCATCGAGCGTAAAGGTCTTGCATACAATAGCGACGTGGGTTTAATGTGAAATTATGTCGTGTGTTTCATAAAATAGCGTGTTTAGTTGGAAGAGTTAATAATAATTAAATAAATAAAAGTTAGCTTTTTAGAGTTGTTAGCTAACAGATTTCATCCCATGTCTTCTGCATGTGTGGAGAAAAAACGTAAGCACGTGCCAAGAAACTGGGCTAAGCTTTAAATATTCATCGCTGAAATACAGAAGACAAGCACGTCTCAGAATCCCCCTTTTCTAAAATGTTCACGGCCATTAGCGACGGCGACGTGGGCCTCGTTAAAAAGACGTCACCTCAAATAAAATATTTGTGTGAATAATGTAAGCTTTAATTGTCTTTAATCACATTAACAGTAGTTCTGATTAAATTAAATTGAAGAGTGCAAATTGGTTTCGTAATTAAAACTCTTAGGGAAAAGAACCAAAGATTACACAGGAGAAGGAGCAAGGCGAGGCAAGTCAAGGCTTAGTGAGGCACACAGACACACAGCAGGAAGTCGCTAGAGGGGATAACGTACAGCACCACGCTGCCAAATTTGAGGCGTCTCACAAATCACATACCTACACACTATTCGTGCACGGGTGATTCATGCATGCAGCACTCGCAGTTTGCTTGTGTAGATGGGCGGAGCTACCAGGTGCAGACGCTGGATGAAAAGAAATTTTCAAGATGGCCAACAACACTCTTGTGGACAAAACATCTAACTTCCAGTTATTTAAAAAAATGGGTAGCGTTCAATTTGAGACTACACCACCCTTCTAATATCCGTATACTAGACACTAGAGTATATAGTGCTTAGTGTAAGTGTGTAGTATGTCATTTGGACCCACTTTAGTAAATACAGAATATAACCAAAGGTTTGTGGACCATTAATATACTTTGTAATATTCCAGATTTATTCCCATTTTACTGCTTTAAGAAGCTCCACACTTCTGGAAAGACTTCCACTAGATGTTGGAGCATGGCTGTGTGGATTTGTGTTCATTCAGCTACAAGAGCTTTAGTGAGATCAGGCTGTGATTTTGGGATGGTGAGGCGGTCTGGGGATCAGTCAGTGTTCCAAAGGTCTTCATTGTGGTTGAGTCACAGTCAGAGACAGAGTCAGGGCTCAGTGCTGGACACCACATAAGCCACCAATTGGTAGCCTTTTGATCAAGGATATTGACTATAGGTAACACTGAAAAAAATAATAATAATTAAAAACTGTATTAGAACATCACTGATTTCAGTTTTTTGTTCTTAGACATTTGTCAAAAGGTAAACTCAAGGGGTCTGGATACAAATGCAGACAAAAATCACAAAAATCATCATAAAAACAGAAATAGGCAAAAGTATAGGTACCAGAAAATGAGGTATCAAGATAAGTAAATACGTAGCATAAATTAAAAAAGTCCAAGAAACAGGTGAAGGTCAAAAGACAAAACAGGAACAAAAAGCTTAACAGGCTCAGAAAACAAGAAACACTATTGAAGTAAAAAAAAATCAGAAAATGACAGAATCGCAATAAAAAGCTTAAGTAACGTCACAGACATAAAGAAGTGAGTGTATGCATTTCAACAAGGATCTGACACTAAGGCGTATGTTCATAAAGGTAAACATTCATTCATTCATTTTCTACCGCTTATCCGAACTACCTCAGGTCACGGGGAGCCTGTGCCTATCTCAGGCGTCATCTGGCATCAAGGCAGGATACACCCTGGACGGAGTGCCAACCCATCGCAGGGAACACACACACACTCTCATTCACTCAAGCAATCACACACTATGGACAATTTTCCAGAGATGCCAATCAACCTACCATGCATGTCTTTGGACTGGGGGAGGAAACCGGAGTACCCGGAGGAAACCCCCGAGGCACGGGGAGAACATGCAAACTCCACACACACAAGGTGGAGGCAGGAATCGAACCCCCAACCCTGGAGGTGTGAGGCGAACGTGCTAACCACTAAGCCACCGTGCCCCCCATAAAGGGAAACAGGTCAATATAATTAAAAATCTGGTGATTGTGAACTGTGAGTGCTGGTGGTTGCTGGGAGTTGGAGTCCATGTTTGTCAGTTTCTGTGGCATTATGTGACGTGACATTTTATTTAATTATTTAATTATATACATTGATATTTTTTTATTAGTACTTGGTTTAATAAAAACACCTAATGATCCCAGATGTTAATATTTTTCTAAATCTTTCCAGAGTATAAAGAAAATATCTCAATGTCGATCAGTTGACGTCTCTATTCTATAAATTTGTATTCCAGAACTTTTTTTTTTGATTGGCCATCATTATGACGCCTCTAGCTCTCCGCCGGGCCGCAGCAGCGCTGTTTGGATTTCATTCTGCGCTTTGGAAACCCTATCAATATTTAGACGTTCACCTCTCCCTCTACACACTTGAAAGTGCGCGTGCAGGAGAAAGAGAAGTTTGCCATCGCAATCCCAGTGTTGCTAATTACCTTGCTTGGCTTTGTGCAAAAACCTCACTTCTATTCTGATTGGATTTGCTTGACAAATAAATAAATGATCATCATGAAAATATAATGGCCGCCCTGGTAACCTTTTCCTGGAGCTATGTCTGCGAGCAACGAGAGGCCCAGTGGACATTCCCACAATCCTTTTGTTCTTGTTTTGTGTGTGTGTTCATTTCAGGCTTCGCACCACCGTGACACCACGTCTACACTCTTACCTTTACGCGTAATTCTTTGTCTCACGAGCGCATGCTTTAAAAAAGGAGTTTTAAACTCATGGAGAATGTTTACTTTTGTGAGGTTTGTCTCCTAACTGCATTTGACTTGTGCAGCTTTTATTGGCAGGTGCTTTATATTGAAAATGACTTACATGTGAGCCAGAAACATCATTCAAGCCTAAAGCTGTTATAAGAGCCGACAGAGATTTTTCACTAACTGACCGCAAACAAGTGCAACACCATAGTATAGAGAGAGAGGGAAAGTATTCTGGAGCGCTCCAATCACTCACAGAGCTCTGAATGAGGAACGTGGCTCATTAGAATCAGCACAGACTCGTAGAATTTAGGTTTTAGTGGATTTTTACAATTTTTTCCACCCGATATTAAAACATTCTGAAAGAAAATGCCTACATAGAATATATTTTTATCTATATCCACCCTGTATATATCTAAATTATATATATAACAAACTCATCTTCATTCCATCCCATTCACTGCTAATTGTACAGATCTATTTTTACTTAATTTATTTTTATTTTTATTGTATCTGTACTTCTACTTCAATAAGGAAGAGTAATACAACACATTTCACTACACTACTGTGTATGCTTATGTATGTGACAAATAAAATTTGAAATTGAATTTGAAAATATGCTTCATATGTTTCCTTTATTGGGGCTTGAATGTCATTATTAAAAAAATTCAAAAAATCCATATGTAAATGGTTCCTGATATTGTTTGTTTAAGGTTCTGTGTAGATCTGCAACAGACAATTTCCCAAAACCGATATTTCTAACAAAAACATGACAGAAATGTGATCCATCTTAATGTTAGATATGTTATGAGATACTTTTCTGCTCAGCTCGATTGTAAAGAGTGGTTGATCAGGTTAGTGAAGCCTGCTTTATCAGCGATTTTTTTCGTATCAATCTTCATCAACTTTAGAACCTACGACCGCCAGTAAAGCTGATGATCGGATGCGGATGATCGTCCATTAATTCAACACTTATACAGTATGATACAAACACCATCTAATAACTGACAATAAAACAAATACAGGGATTTGAGAGAATAATAGTTTGTTGGCTTGTTTGTTTGCTTGTTTCTTCCTCTTATTTAATCAAGAACATTGTCATGGTTTTGCTGTTTGGAAATTAGCGCTAACTACATTACCCATCAGCCTCAGCGAGTCACATGAGCCTGTCACATGATACAGAACACTCCTGTTACTCCTCATTAGCACTCATATTTAAATTCAGGTATATGCACATTGGTTTGTCAAGCTTTTGTTGTAATTGGTTTTGTTTTCTTTTGTTTTGTTTTACCGTTTTTTGTTTGTTTGTTTGTTTGTTTGTTTTTTCATTTGCAGTTTAAATGAATAGATTCACCTTCACCCCTTTCAATTATGACAAATATAAACTGCATTAAAAGAGTTTATGGAAGAACTCCACCTGTGCACAAAATGTTGACTGGCCACATGAATATTATTTATAATGAGGAATTTTATTAATCAAAATGTTTTAGTGTACAACTATTCATTTTTGATTATTTCTAGGTGAATATCACTTAGAACACATACATACAATACAATACATTACTTGGAAGTTACTATACTTTTACTCACAGTTGTTGAGATTATTCGCTTTTAAACAACAAAAATGTTATGCGTAACGCAGAACATTTTTCTGTGGGTCACATGACCAGAATCATTTCAAGCAAAAATATATTTTGTTGTTATTAATTGCTAATAATACAATAATTAATGATAATGTGTAATATGTATCACCAGAAAGATATCATAGTGCTGGAAAAGCTGATTAATTATTTAACGTTTAATTGAAATTTTTATCATTTTTAATAAGAATAAAATGCCAAATTTTGTGTGTCTTTGCTTCATTGTATTTTGTGGAGAATGGAGAATAACGATTTAAATTTATTTTGGGTTGGTTAACATTTTCAATTTAGTATAAAAAGCAGAATTGCCTTATGCACCTTTGCTTTACTACTTTTTGTCTTGCACAATAAATTTGTAAAAGTTTGATCAATTATTTCAAGTTTATTAGTTTTTCTTTTAGATTTTAAATTAAGTGAAAAAAACACATTTTCTTATTTCTTATCTTATTTGTTTGTACAATATTTCATTTCATTTAGTTTTAAATAAATTTAATTATAATTAACCAACAAAAAAAACTTTTTAACATCTTAGCTTCACTGTTTTGCAGTTTTTAACTGTGTTGCAGTTTGAGTTTTTAAACACATTTATTTAAAAAAAAAAACAAAAAAAAAAACAATACTGTTGACTTACATTTGAATAAATGTTGTTTGTTTGTTCTTTTTCTTTTGATATGGTTTGAGCTTCCATTACAGAATAATGTAAATGTGCTCACATACTTGTAAAAAAAAAAGAGTTCCATGATGATAACTAACGCATGACAGTATTTTTGAGCTGAAATAATTTCAGTAATAACTTTAGTCTTGCTCCTTTTCCTCTTTGTGTTAGCATGAGCATAAACTCACTGCTCTGCTACTGTCAGATGTTTTTCTCTCACCGTGCCTCGTCGACAGCTCGCTGTCATCGCCTCGTCACTTTGGCACAGTTGTCCCTGTCAGTTTGCTGCTGATATAGTAAATGTCGTCCCTGACCGATGGCTAGCTGTGTTAGCGGGGCAGCGAGCGATGCAGCAGGCTCTACAACTTTCTGGACTTGGCTATGCTGCTAATTAGCTCTTTGGAGAGTTCTCCTTGTGGAAACAGTTAGACAGAGAGAGAGCCAGAGAGAGAGAGAGAGGTATGATTCTTATATGCTGCGATGGAAGTTGTTTCACATCGTTTTCTTTTCTCTTTAACGCTCTGTGTTGCTTTCTTGGAGAAAGTTTAATTATAAACGAAGAACTTTTTCCTCAGACTCGAGCGAACGTGCAGGTTCACAGTGTGTGTGCAGGGGACGGCCGGAGGAAACAAACGTACCTAGCATTAAGGTAATGATGCTAATGAAGCGGTGCCACAGATACCTGATTAGATCTATTTTGTACAAAAAATAATAATAAATAAAAGAAGTACCCGGGTCGGCATGAAAGATTCACCCTGGCTTTGTGTTCTGCAGTGTAAATATTGTGCTAGAGGAATATGAAAGTAGCGCAATGCCGACGTACAAAAAACACAGGGAGAAAAGATCAAGAGCGGGTCTTACATCAAGGAAGGACCCCGAGGATGTCTTTGTTGTCAACTTCAGAAGGGAAGAGAGGAGCAGAGGAGGAAACTGGCAGAAGGGGAGAAGATGCCAGAGAGAGGCTCAAAGGAGCGGCCCTGGCCGAGGTGATCGGTATTCCTCGCCAGTCTGCCTGCTGGCTCTGAAGTGAACGAAAGAAGCTGGCAGCCAAGCCAGAGGGCATAACAGCACAAATACACACATATATATGCACACACATACACACAAACACACACACACTATATACTATACACACACACACGATTGGAGAGGGTACACACTTCACGAGTGCACTGATACATTCACACACCTTCCCTTTCTCTGTCTTCCCTTACACACTGCAAATATACTGCTTCTCTCTCTTTCTCTCTCTCTCTGTCTCTCCCTCTCTCTCTCACACACATACAAACGACACTCAAAACATTGCATTTTTCCTAATAACTCATTTAATCCAATTTTTCCACCAAAGCATCAATTTTCATTTCTCTTCTGTCCTGTAGTACACATTATAAGTGCTGGACATTTTTTTTAAAAGAATCCTGACTTATTTATTTATTTGTTTATTTGTTTGTTTGTTTGTTCCCACTTATCATTAAATCGCTGTCCAGATTTGTTGTACAGATCTTGTGAGCTTTTATTATTCATTTATTAATAAAGTTGTGTCTATGTTAAACAACATAAATTGAATAAAGTTTCCAGAACGTGGATTTTCACATTTCAAAAGCAAATTACAAAAAGCTGGAATAAATGGAATTCAAAATAAAAACAAGGAAAGAGATTCCAGAACATTGTTTTACTTGCGTGTTTGATGATAAATAGCCATCAAACATAAATGATTTTTACTTTGCATCTTTTCTTTGACTACAGTAGTATCATTATTCTAGCTAGCACCTTTACTCTGACTAGCATTGTTTCTCTGGCTAGTATTGTTACTGTGACTAGCATCTTTACTTTGGCTAGCATCATTATTCTGGCTAGCATTTTTACTCTAACTTGTATTGGTACTATGCTAGCATATTTACTTTGGCTAGCAACTTTACTCTGACTAGCATCTTTACTTTGGCTAGCATCATTATTCTGGCTAGCATTTTTACTCTAACTTGTATTGGTACTCTGCTAGCATATTTACTTTGGCTAGCAACTTTAATCTGACTAGCATCTTTACTTTGGCTAGCATCATTATTCTGGCTAGCATTTTTACTCTAACGTGTATTGGTACTCTGCTAGCATATTTACTTTGGCTAGCAACTATACACTGACTAGCATCTTTACTTTGGCTAGCATCATTATTCTGGCTAGCATTTTTACTCTAACGTGTATTGGTACTCTGACTAGCATATTTACTTTGGCTAGCAACTTTAATCTGACTAGCATCTTTACTCTGGCTAATATTGTTACTCTGGCTAATATCTTCACTACAGTATGGCTAACAACGTTATCTTGTTTAGCACATCTTTATATATGTATTTTGTGAGTCTAGATATAATTAACCAGGAGATGATGTGTTTAGTGCTAGCAGGAAAGTTATTTATTGGCTGCCCATGACATGATCAGATTGTGTAGAATGTGTTAGCATGAGGGATAGACACAAAATCATGTGTGTCACAGCACGGTGAGTAAACTTGTTAAAGTCATTAGGTTCTTTTTCTGATTATTCTGAATGAACCTATTTATCGGCTAATTACCAGGCTTTCAGTTTTTTTCAGCATCCGCTGTACAATTCATTGTGAATGAATGAGTCCTTGCTATAGAAACGATAATGCACTAAAACAAGCGGGTTTATTTAAAACTCTGATTTGCCACTGAATAATATCTAATATTATATAAAGTTTATTGTATATCATATTTGTAGACATTTTTCAAACATTGCATAAGAAAATTAATCCCTCCAGGGACTTTTGTGATTGCAACAAAGAATGCGAGGTCAAACAACTGCCGTGATATTTAGAAGGAGCTTGAAATTTTTCAAAATAAATGCAGATTTCTCATAGATTTAGGCTGAAATCTGTGGTTCCACATCATCACAACACATCTTCAGCTAAAGTCCATTTGCACAAGTGCACAAAAGGTCATTACATATGTATCTTTACTGGTAGAAGTTTAAAAGAAAAGAAGTTTTAGAAGTTTTTCAATTCAAGCAGTTTTCAAAAATACAATATTTTTTTTGCATAGCAAATTGTTTTAAAAAGTGCCTACAAAATCAAGTATCTTTGCTCGCAACAATCACCAAAAAAAACACAAACAAACTTTCAAATTTTACAGGAACTGAAATAAGTTTTACTCTTAAATGAATTATCCATCCACCTCAACTCAACTTTCAGCTCAGTCCAACAAAAAACCAATAACCCCAATTAAAACTACATGTAAAGTATTATTTGATGTGTTCGATTTGATCTTTGCTCTTTTAATCATACATGTACCTCGCATCTTTACTAACCTGATTTTTGGAGCTAATCAATATAATTATGACTTCTCGCTTCAAGTCTTCGATGTGTTTTCAAGGTTATGGCGAAAGTTTGATTTCGGGAAGAAATACCGAATAGCTAGCATTAAATTAAACTAGCATTAAATTAACCCTGTTTTGCCTGATTACCCTTTTCTGACTTCATGAACAGAGCATCACACATCACGCAGTAATCTGTCAGAAACCCGGAAAATCCTTACTGTTTACAGACGAATCCTAATGCGGGTTTTGACGCTAGACTACGATCGTCCGTATGCTCAAGTCCTTGCCTCAAGGTTAATACATTCACACCGATAAGGAAATGAAAGAAATAAATAAAGTTCAACAAACAATTAGCGATGCATCAACGGGCTGATCGATAATGATGTGTGTAATTATCACTTCAGGGAGCGCTGGCATGGCTTGCCTTTATCGATGCTGTCTAATTCACTGCTGCTAGAAGGACAGATTACAAATACGTGAGTGTTTGAAAGTTCAGTCACTTCCAACAGAAGTAGTGTGGCAGGGTTAACTAAACCTTTTAAAGCAGTAAAAACAATATTATTCGAACATTTATGCAGTAAAACTAGGTGATTGTTCTATTTAGCTAATATTTACTGTGTAAGTAGATAAGTAAGGTAAATAAAAACTATTCAGATAATGCCTGAGGCTGAAAAAAGAGAGGGAAAAAACTGACAAAAAAGGCAAAAACACCAAAAGAGAACAAAGAACAAGCAAAATAAAAACACCATTTGAGAATAAATAACAGATGAAAACATCATGACAGAGTAAAAACAGACAAAAATATAATTTTCTTTCTTGAAGTAAATGAAACAAATTAAAGCAGCTATTCATGGGAAAAAAAACATGGGAAAAAAAATACAAAAACTCATTTTACTTCAAGAAAATCAAATAATTTTGATAAGACACTTAATAAAAAACATTTTTCCAAATAAATGTAAAATGTATTTTATTTTTAACAAAACCTCCTTTTGAAATTATGGCTTCATCACCATGGGTTTCCACATTTTTTTGTTGATTATAAAAAAAAAAATTATTGTTTGGTTTAGATTATGTCAATCATCCATCTTAAAAGGTTTTATCTTGAAAACACATTGAAACGTGATTTAACACTTGATCAATAAGTGAAATTTAAGAATAGTCAAATTAAAAACTAGGAATCCTAAAGATTTTCAGTAAAGCAGATATTTTCCTAGAAAAATAATAAAAAGCCACGAATGAAAACTGAACCTTGGTTGTTTCTATATAAACCGTTCTTATATTAGTGTATTGGCACAGCAGGATGGATGCGTAGACTCGATTTGACTGACTGCTCCATGTCATCCATGAGCCTCATCAGGGCTAATTGAAAAGTAATGATGATAGTGAGGGCAGAGGAGGCCATGTAGCACAGATCCCAGAGCACTTTAACATTCAGCAGCCTGTTTTTACACAGCCTTAATTGGCAGCTCGCGTTATTGAGCTTAAATTAAACATAGCAAGAGGGATGTTCACTGGATGAATGAATGAATATTTATACAGAATCAGAGCAATCTTCAGTAGGAACACAATTGTAGCTGGGATGGGAGCTCGGGGTTGGAGACGTGCAGGTGAGAGAGTAAGGACAAGAAAGTTGAAAGGAAGTTGAGAGACTTGATTAAAACTTATAAAACATTATAAAACTGCCTACTCATTTTTGTATTGTCTGATCATAATAATATGTGATATAAGATATGTGATAGACGTGATTATATTTGTGATGTGAGCGATTTTTGGGTGAAAACTGTGGGTTTGTGAAAGCTGTGTGTTTGGATGCGTGTATACAAAAAGATAGAGAAAGAGCTCCCGAATGAGATATATTTATACACACACGCACACACACACACACACACGCACGCACAGACACACACACACACGCACACACAAATCACACATTAGGGAATATCAACTTGCAGCTTGATACAGAGTAAGTCAGATTTTATTTTTTTTTAACCTTGTTAACCTTGTTAAAAATGTTAAATAAATAAATGTTATGAGTTAAATAAAAAATACTAACCATTAATATATTTATTTAATTAAATTTTATTTATTATTATTATTATTGTTGTTGTTGTTGTTGTTGTTGTTGCTGCTGTTTTATTATTATTATTATTATTATTATTATTATTATTATTATTATTATTATTATTATGCTGTTATGCTGTTTTATTATTATTTTTATTACTATTATATATATATATATATATATATATTAGATTACTATTTTAACTCCCTTAATTATTGTTAACAAATGTAAAAATAAACTAGCAAATAAATTAGCATTGTAAAGTTACATGTAAGTATATTTATAATAATAATAATAATAGTAATAATAATAATATGTTTAAATATTTTCAACTAAATTATTAATTACTGACTATGTTTACATAAGCTATTAAATATGGCTAAATAAGTTAAAATATGGGGCACGGTGACGTAGTGGTCGCCTCACACCTCCAGGGTTGGGGGTTCGATTCCCGCCTCCACCTTGTGTGTGTGGAGTTTGCATGTTCTCCGCGTGCCTCGGGGGTTTCCTCCGGGTACTACGGTTTCCTCCCCCGGTCCAAAGACATGCATGGTAGGTTGATTGGCATCTCTGGAAAATTGTCCGTAGTGTGTGATTGCGTGAGTGATTGAGAGTGTGTGTGTGCCCTGCAATGGGTTGGCACTCCATCCAGGGTGTATCCTGCCTTGATGCCC
The DNA here is from genome assembly GCF_030014155.1 of Tachysurus vachellii. Lineage (NCBI taxonomy): Eukaryota > Metazoa > Chordata > Actinopteri > Siluriformes > Bagridae > Tachysurus > Tachysurus vachellii. The sequence continues at coordinate 26,616,825 of NC_083465.1, forward strand.
AATGACGCCTGAGATTGGCACAGGCTCCCCGTGACCCGAGGTAGTTCAGATAAGCGGTAGAAAATGAACGAATGAATGAAAGTTAAAATATTAAGGGTGCTGTACGTCTGTTGAAATGTTAATGAAATGCACCTGTTTACACCAAATGACTTTAATTGAGGATCACATAAATGATCAACAACTGAAATTACATCAGTCCAATTCATACAATATTTAAAGAAAGTTTCGGTGTTATCATTTTAACAAAACTCTTATAGTTTGTTTTGGTTTTGTCTTTCACAAATATAACAGTGATCAGGATTTAGGACTGTTCGTTACAGATTTATTACTATTAATAGTAGCGTTAGTTGTTAAGCTAACAGATCGTATTTATTAAAACCAGAAGCAATCGTATATGACTGTGTAAAGCTGTGCAGTGGATTCGTTCGTCTCTTTTTATTCTGCTTTTATACAAACACTTGGTATTTGACGCTGAACAAATTGGACAGTGGACCAACCGTGTCACAGAAAAGAAGTTCTGACGAGCTTTTAAATAATGCATGATAGTCCTTGGCTTCTCTCCTGGTTGTCCTCCTCCTCCTCCTCCACCTCTTCCTCCTCTTTCACTCTGTCACCTGTACACATTGTGCTTTTTTGTGCATGTTTGTATGTGAATATGGGATTAATGCTGTACATAATCAGATGTGAATGAGCACTTCAGTGGGTTATACAGTCGTATGCAAAAGTTTAGGAACCCCTGACAATTTCCATGATTTTCATTTATAAATATTTGGGTGTTTGGATCAGCAATTTCATTTTAAACATCTGTGGGGTGATTTGAAGCGTGCTGTCCATGCTTGGCAACCATCAAACCTAACTGAACTGGAGATGTTTTGTAAGGAGTAGGAATGGTCCAAAATACATTCATCCAGAATCCAGACACTCATTACAGGCTATAGGAAGCATCTAGAGGCTGTTATTTCTACTAAAGGAGGCGCTACTAAATATTGATGTAATTTTTATGTTGGGGTGCCCAAATTTATGCACCTGTCTAATTTCATTTTGATGCATATTGCGCATTTTCTGTTAATCCAATAAACCTCATTTCACTACTGAAATATTACTTTAGTGTCCTTCAATCATTTGATAGATGGAAATGAAATTGCTGCTCCAAACACCCAAATATTTATAAATAAAAATCATGGAAATTGTCTGGGGTTCCTAAACTTTTGCATACGACTGTACACCTCAAATTGCATCATGTGAATGTTTTGATGAACAAATCATGTGAAAATAATATGAAATGTGAAAAGATACAGTACTGTGCAAAAGTTTTAGGCAGGTGTGAAAAAATGCTGTAAACAAAGAATGCTTTTAAAAATGGAAGTGTTAAACATTTATTTACATAAATGAACAAAATGCAGTGAATGAACAAAAGAGAAATCTAAATCAAATCAATATTTGGTGTGAACTCACTTTGCCTTCAAAACAGCAGCAATTCTTCTAGGTACACTCGCACACAGTTTTTGAAGGAACTCGGCTGGTACAGTAGGTTGTTCCAAACATCTTGGAGAACTAACCACAGATCTTCTGTGGATGTCGGCTTTCTCACATCCTTCTGTCTCTTCATGTAATCCCAGACACACTGGATGATGTTGAGATCAGGGCTCTGTGGGGGTCATGCCATCGCTTAGTGCTGTTTTGAAGGCAAAAGGTACTGTAGTAACACCAAGTATTGATTTGATTTAGATTTTTCTTTTGTTTGCTCACTTTGCATTTTGTAAATTGACAGAAATAAACATTCATTATTTATATTTCTGAAAGCATTCTCTGTTTACAGGATTTTTTTCACGCCTGCCTAAAACTTTTGCACAGGACTGTACATGTAAACATTTATGTGAAGATGAATTATATAAAAAAAAAAAAAAACATGGAAATATATAAATCGTATAGAGATAAATAGCCGAAGACAAGAATCATTTGGAAACAAGTATGTAAATAAGTGAATCATTTATAAATAGAAATTGCAAAGTAAATGATTCGTGTGAAAATAAATGAATCAGGTGAAAAGAAAACGTGGAAGTATATGAATGACATTGAGATAAATGAAATGTGAAAATATCACATGTGGAATAAAGGAATCGTGGAAAACATTATATAGAAAATGAATGAATGAATGTTTTGAAAGCAAATAAATAAATCATGTGAAAATGAATCTTGAGAATAAAGTGAAAGTATATGAATAATGTCAAGACAGATGAATAATGTGGAGATACTGAATTGTGAAAATATCATGTGAAAATAAATGACTCATGTGAATTTAAAGAGTAAGTGACTCGTGTAGAAAATGAATCATGTGAAAATCTCACATGAAAATAAGTCAATTATGTGGGAAAAATCATTGAATATGAATGAATCATTTGGAAAGATGACATATTAAATAAATTATATGTAGAAATGTATAGATTCTCATAAATGACTCATCTGCAAATGAATCATAAGAAAAAAAACGAATCATCTTCAAGAATCACTTGTGAAAATACATTTTTTTAAATAAAATAAATGAATTTTATTTTTTTTTTATGAAAATGAATTTTTAATTATGTGTGAAAATCACAAATAGATAAATACATTTTATAAAAAAGACGCATAAAATAATAGAATTATTTGAAACAAAACAAAAAATACATTAAAATAAATCATGTGCGGTGAAAAATGAATGAATGATTAAAAATAAATTCTTTATCCTGCTTGCCATCTCGGTTATTTCAATAGTGGGTTTGTGAAAGCTGTGTGTTTGGATGCGTGTATACACAGAGATCGAGAAAGATGAAACTTTTATCTCTGGATCTTTTTGGTGTCCCTCTTTCATTCATTCAATCATTTATTCATTCGCTCATTTGTTCGTTCACCTACAAATTTATTCTTTCTGGACCTTCGACATTTTCTTGCCTTCTGAATCCGTAGACACGATCATGACACACACATTCTCTCTCTCTCTCTCTCTCTCTCTCTCTCTCTCTCTCTCTCTCTCTCTCTTACACACACACTCTCTCTCTCTCTCTCTCTCTCTCTCTCTCCCTCTCTCTCTCTTACACATACACACACACTCTCTCTCTTTCTCCCTCTCTCTTTTACCCACACACTCTCTCTCTCTCTCTCTCTCTCGCTCTCTCTCTCTCTCTCTCTCTCCCTCTCTCTCTCTTACACACACACATATTTACACACTCTTTCTCTCTTACACACACGTATACTCTCTCTCTCTCTTACACAGACAGACAGACAAACATGTACACACTCTCATTCACACAAACACATACACACGCTTTCTCTCATACATACACACATATGTAAACACTCTCTCACATACATACACTAACTCTCTCTCTAACAAACACACACACACACGTACATGCTCTCTCTCATACACACACACACGAGTGCATCATTGGCCGCTTATGAAGGGTCACAGCTGCCTCAGAGCTCCCCATTGATTTTTGATCGCTTCTCTCCTTCCTCTCTTGTCTTCTGATGATTCATTCATGGAGGCAAAAGAGGAGCTGTCCAAGACGTTTAATATCTAAACCATAGGCCTGCGCACACGCTGTCCCAAGAAGGGCCTCGGCACCCGAGGAAAGAACGAAGCTTTTATTATCATTAACAAACACTTGACACATTTCACGCTGACCAGGAAAAGATATGAGACATGGCCTAAGAGCCTGGCTTTCATGTCGCAGGCCAGTAATGAAGGAGTCGATGTGAATGAATCCTGTCATCTGACTCGGGTATATAGAGATTGGTCTTAATCTAGCGACATGATGAAATCAAAGAGCAACTTCCTGGAGTCTGAATCGGACAAATAAGAGCACTTGAATGACAATGTTCTCTCACAAGGGGCTGGTGGAAGCTCGTCCACTTACCACAACGCTTCACTAGATGGAGCAAAGGTACCTTCTGGAGCAGCACTCAACCTGTACGTGTCATGAGGTGAAGATCTTCACGACTCTGAGGTTCTTCATCATCTTGGTCCTTGAATATAATTTATTCCCTTGCTATTTTTTTCTCTCATCACCAGTTTAAAAGCCAAGATCCTAAAAATTATCTGAATATATTCAAGCACTCATTATGAAATTTTAGTCCAACAGACATCCATTTGTTGTCCAAATTAATAGGAACACTTATATATCTGCTCGATTATGCAGTTATCTAATCAGTCAGTCATGTTGTATCAGCATGATCCTGCATATACAGGTCACAAGCTTCAATTAACGTCAAACATTAGAATATTTAGTAAAAGGTCTGATCTACTGGGGTCTCTAGAGCTTACACAGAAAAGTTTGTACATGACTCATTTTCACATTTAAATTTTTTTAAGTAATTTATGTGTTTTTATTACTGTTATTTATTATTTTTATTTTTTTACTTTTTTTTTTTTACCCCTTACCATGTGTCATGCATGTATTTTTTATTTTTATTGCATCACATGATATATTTATTTATTTTCATGTGCAATTTTATAACAACGTCTTATAACAACGTCAATTTTATAACAAGGTTATTTTCAAATGTAATTCATTATTTTGTTTTCAGTTCTTATTTTTATTATTTTATAGATTTTGTTCATATTTTTTTATTTTTTCATGGCAAATGCAGCTTTTTTATTTGTATGTGATTTTTTTCCACATAACCAGATTCCACATGTAACCTTTAGTTTTTATTTTTAACACATGGTCACTGCATCAATTATTCAAAATTATCATGCTTTGGATGGACAGACTAAAAAGAATGACAAGTGAGCTGCCTCAGGTTTGTACAGTATTAATGGTCTCTTATGATGATGATGATGAAGATGAAGATGAAGATGATGATGATGAACAAACATCATGATGATGATAAGGAATAAACAAACATTACATATACAATATTATATTACAATTATTTCAAACTCATCAGTTATATATAAAAGTAGTTATTTCAAAATGCTGTTTTTTCAACAAAGCCTCATGTTTCTGTTTCATTGCTCAAAAAAATTAAACATTATTATTTATAATAAATAAATGTTCATTTTAATTATCCCTATTATTTTGTTTAATATAAAATGTGGATTTATACAAAACAGATTATAGACATGTGTGTATAATAATACAATTTTAATTCTTGTATTTTACAGAGTTTAATGAAAAAACATTATAATAAAAAAAGAAACAATTCTGTCACCTTGTGGTGATAAATGAAACTGCATCCTATAATCGTCATCATCATCATCATCATCATCATCATCATCGTCGTCGTCTGAAATAATACTGTAAAAGATACAGAACCAGACAAATGTTTATAGATATTAAGCAAAGTTTAATACAAAATATTATGGAAGTAATTTATTTCATTCATCTATCCAGTTCCCACTTTTGTGTTTGTTGCTTCAACTTAATTACTAACAATCTTATTTTTTTTAATTAATGAGTCTTTTTAAATGTATGTATTTGTTAATTTAATAATGATTTTTTTTTTCATGACGTGTGTTTTTTTTGTCTATTAGACAATGCAGTGCAAACATAGGTTTTGTGGATTTTTATTTATTTATTTACTTTTATTTTTGTATTTTATAATTTCTGTGTTTAAAGGGGTAAAATATATTTTTATACATGTTTGACTTAGTAAAGTAAAAAACACTCTTATGCATGTGGTTAACATGTTAACACTGTAGATAATGATCTGATCAGGAAAAAGAAAGAAAAAAAAAGAAAACAACATGGTTAACATGTTAGTCTGAAATAAACCACACTGTATTTTTGTGCAACTTTGTGTGTTTCTGTGCAACTTTGCGTTTGTCCTCTATCCATTCCAGTGTGGCTCCATTTATCAAACTTACACAAACTGTAACACAAACTGTGTGTGTGTGTGTGTGTGTGTGTGTGTGTGTGTGTGTGCGTGGGTGTGTGTGCGTGTGTGTGCGTGTGTGTGTGCGTGCATGTGTGTGTGCGTGTGTGTGTCTGTGTGTGTACGTGTGTGTGTGTGTGTGAGTGTGTGAGTATGTGTGAGCGAGTGTGTGTGTGTCTGTGTGTGTATGTGTGTGTGTGAGAGTGTGTGAGTGTGTGTATGTGTGTGTGTTTGAGTGTGTATATGTGTGTGTGTGTGCGTGTGTATGTGTGTGTGTGTCTGTGTGTGTGTGTATGTGTGTGTGTGTGTGAGAGTATGTGTGAGCGAGTGTGTGTGTCTGTGTGTGTGTGTGAGAGAGTGTGTGTGTGTGTGTGTGTGTGTGTGTGTGTGTGTGTGTGTGCACTCCAGACCTCTGAAGTTTATTTTCTCTGCGTTCTCGGTTCGCCTTTGTACGAGTTTGGTGACTTTGTGTTACTGAAGCTCGCTCACTTCTTGCCGCATGGCGTGAGAACCGCTTTAATGTTTCTAGCTTTTTAACTCATTCGGCACTTAATTACAACCACATGCAGGACTACTGAAATACTGAACCTGTGCTCGTGGAAAACCAAAAAAAAAAAAAAAAAAAATTCAATGAATAAAATGAATAAATAAATAAATAAATAAATAACAACAGTAAATAAATAAATAAATAAATAAATAAATAAATAAATAAATAAATAAAAGACTCGTTAGAAAACACTCAAAAAAAATCTTCAAAACACTCTTGAAAACCTAAATAAATAAATAAATAAATAAATAAATAAATAAATAAATAAATAAATAAAACACTTTTTTTCCTAAAGAAGTTTTAGGAAACTAAAATTTTTATTAAATTTTAAATCACAAACACACACACTATATTTAGCACACTGACATATTTAAGACTAATTTGAATTAGCCCAGTTGCTTTTAACTTTTACTTTTTTAAACTGTGTCTCGTTGTTAAAGAATAAAACACTTGCGCCTTTATGTTTTCATATGTAGTCTTTTTCTATTTGTTTGTTTGCTTGCTTTTGGCTCGTTCTCCAAGTTTTATTTATTGCTCTTTTAGCTGACTGTGTTCACTTTTTCCATCACGTTCCCTCTCTGACTTTTTTGTTTGTTTGTTGTGAGCTTTTACTCCAAACCTTGTTTACGTTCTTCTTCAGTTTTTGTGAATTTAAAAAAAAAAAAAAAAGATATTTATTTTTGGTAAAATTACAATTGCTGTTTTGTTCAAATGCCCTGAGCCAGTTACACCACACCTTCTGTATCTTTAAGAGCATTTCACACTGCCACATTTACTGCAGTCCAAACCCTGGTGTATTTGTGTTCACATTACATCATCATAACTGTGCAACACATCACAACACAAAACAACATGAGACATCATATATTTTTTATAAATTTGTTGCTATTGTGTGCAGTAAGGTTGGTCACTTCTCCTCTTCTTTGTCCCACAATGTTCTCCAGTCGCTTATGTTGCACGTGTTGTAAAAACAAACAATATCGTCATCAGTTAAAACACAACTGAGGGTTATTTTACTTCCTGAACGAGTGCAGACCCGAGTCGTGTTCACAGGAATCACAGCACAGTTCCAGAGTAACTGAACTCACACTGCCTCCTACAGGTTGTCTCAGGTTCGGTACAATGCAGGTCCACATGACAGCTTTCATATTTCCAATATTTCTGACAACCATGTTCTGTTTCAGACTAAACTGTCTGCATGAAAGTCGCCTTATTACAGATATTTTACCTGGAATGGAGCATGTAGTTCAAAGCTTTAAAGCTTGTCTATGTCTATTTATGTGCTTTAATTCATTTTAAAGGTAAACACCACATATCCAAATGTCCAGGCGGTAGATAGAGATAAAGTCAAGCTTTATATCAGCAATAAACACAGGTACAGTTTACAAAACACACACACACACACACACACACACACACACACACACACAGATTTCTCAACAGATATTTTTTGAGCTTTCCAACTCATGATTGTTTCTAAATTTCTGACTTACAATCTCCGTCTTACAGGTTAATGAAAAACACACATGCTCGGTTAAACACGCACAGACACACACAAACACACACACACTGAAGCACATGTGCACAGTGGAACACACATGCACACTGAAACACACACAGAAACACACACGCACAGTGGAACATGCAAACACACACACACACTCACACACACACAGAAACACACATATATAGTGAAACACACACACACACATACACACTGAAACGCACACACAGTGGAAAACATACACACACACACAAAAACACGTACATGGTGTAACACACACACAGTGGAAAACACACACACAGAAACACACACGCTCTCTTAAACAAGCAAACTCACCGAAACATACAAGCACAGTCGAACACACACTCACACATAAACACACATACATAGTGAAACACACACACATACACACTGAAACACACACACAGTGTAAAACACACACACACAAACACACATACATAGTGTAACACACACACGGTTATAAACACACACACAGAAACACACACGCTCCCTTAAACACGCAAACACACAGAAACATACAAGCACAGTAGAACACACACACACACTGAAACACACATACATAGTGAAACACGCAAACACACAGAAACATACAAGCACAGTGGAACACACACACACTGAAACACACATACATAGTGAAACACACACCTACACACTCAAACACTCACGCACAGTGGAAAACACACACACAGAAATACACACGCTCTCTTAAACACGCACACACAGAAACATAAACGCACAGTGGAACACACACACTGAAACACACATACACAGTGGAACACACACACACTGAAACACACATACACAGTGGAACACACACACACACACTGAAACACACATACACACTGAAACACACATACACAGTGGAACACACACACTGAAACACACATACACAGTGGAACACACACACACTGAAACACACACACACACTGAAACACACATACACAGTGGAACACACACACTGAAACACACATACACAGTGGAACACACACATACACACTGAAACCCGTGATTGGTTGCTCTCGCACCTTGTTTTAGTTTCTATTTCACCCGCCCGGTGGTCGTCCCCCAGAGTCCACAGCTCACATGGGGGTCACAGGGGTCACTGTTTTCCTTGGAGAACCTTCGTGGGATCCGCAGACAGAATGAGTACCATGGAACTCAATTATACAGTGGTCTGTATCACTCCCAGGGACTGTGACATCATAAAGATCTAATTTATCAAATATTTCTTTCTTCAAACAAGATTCCCTCCTTCTCTCTTTTAGGAAAACATGTTCGCCTCATTATAGTGCATGTATTAAACCCCTGCGTGATATTTTTTACTCTATTCATTAAAATAAAGTCTTAACCTAAGAAATCATCTGATACTATGATATTTTAGATCTGTTATGGGTTCTTTCAGCTGTGGAACATCAAGCATGACGAGAGACATTGATGCCATATTCAGAGCAAATGACATTTTATCTCACTGAGGGTTAAGGGCCTTGCACAGGGGCCCAATCTGTAGACCAACACCTTAACCACTAAGCTATTGAACCCACAATTTATTGAACCCTGGTGATTTTACACTCATCTTACATCATCATAAAAGTGCAAAGAACACACAAAGTGACTCACTATACGTTTTATTTATTTATTATTTTATAAATTTGGTGCTATTGTGACACTTCACCAGTTCTTTCTCTCACAATGTTCTCTAGTCATTCATACATGTGTGTTGTAGAAGCTAATGATGGCACCTGAGGGTTATTTTACTTCCTGAACGAGTGCAGACCAGAGCATGAGTCACGTTCATGGGAGTCAGTTCACTGTAACTGAACTCACACCGCCTCCTACGGGTTGTCTCGGGTTCGATGCCACGCTGCACATCCTGGTCCGTAAGACAACTTTCATACTGAGATTCATTTAAAGCAGTGGATTTCAAACTTGGATCGATTCTACATCACTGTTGAATTCTCGATTGTGATTGGTCAGAAGATTTTGAGTCATTTTCTATAAGAGCAGCTGTAAATTAAATCATATTGATGCACTTCAGCTGAACATTTCTGGAAGGAGTCTCCAGTGTCAGTACTTTGTTTCTGTAATGTGTGTCATTGTTTGGATTCAGATCTTGTCTCCTGTCACCAGTCCTTATTGTCTACACCTTTTCTGACTTTGATCAGGAATATATTTATATTTAAGCCCTTGTATGTTTTTGTCCAATGAGAAGTATTGTTCAGTAGTTAAACACATGTCCGTGCCAAGTCATTTTTTTTCTGTCTTGGTTTTTGCTATTGTTCTAGTTCTTTGTTGCATTTTTTTGATGACCTTTTTTCTTGTTGTTTGCCTGATGTTTTACTGTTTCTTTTTTTAACGTTCACAACTTATTTACGAAACGAAAAGCCGGACTGTTCCTCTTTATCCTGTGTGTAAAAATAACGAAAATTTATGAAACTAAATAAAAAAATTATATGTCATGAATATCCTTCTACTGCAGCAGCGGGTAGTCCCCCTTCAAAACAAAAAAATAAACTTAAAAAAAATTATATATATATATATATATATATATATATATATATATATATATATATATATATATATTTTTTTTTTTGTTTTTTTTTTTTTTTTTTTTTTTTTTTCCTGATAATAATTTTTACTTATGCTAACTAATAAGGAAGAATTCAGGGCTCCGTTGGACCCCAGACTGAGTCAACAGGAATACATAAAAAGGACAAGCATTATCTATAAAGCTGCCAAATGTTATTTATCACAAGAAAGAAAGAAAGAAAGAAAGAAAGAAAGAAAGAAAGAAAGAAAGAAAGAAAGAAAGAATTGTTCAATTTGCATGTATTCATATGACAAATACTTTTTTCCAAATTTTCAACATGTAGAAAGCATTAATAACTTCTCTATAATAAGATTAAGGTTAATATAATAAGATTATGGATTAATAAGGCTCATAAGAAAAACTAACCGTGTTGTTACTGGTACAACATGCAGTGAAATGCTTTTTAAAAAGAATAAAGAGTTGAAAATGGGACTTAAAAGTACAGTCAAATTACTCACTCACTCACTCACTCATCTTCTACCGCTTATCAGAACTACCTCGGGTCACGGGGAGCCTGTGCCTATCTCAGATGTCATTGGGCATCAAGGCAGGATACACCCTGGACGGAGTGCCAACCCATCACAGGGCACACACACACACACACTCTCATTCACTCACACAATAACACACTACGGACAATTTTTCCAGAGATGCCAGTCAACCTACCATGCATGTCTTTGGACCAGGGGAGGAAACCGGAGTACCCGGAGGAAACCCCCGAGGCACGCGGAGAACATGCAAACTCCACACACACAAGGCGGAGGCGGGAATCAAACCCCCAACCCTGGAGGTGCAGTGTTGTATAAAGTATGAGAAAGCAATACTTCAGTAAAAGTACAAGTATCTTACTAGAAAAAGACTTTGGTAGAAGTGAAAGTTACCTTTTAGAATATTACTCAAGTAAAAGTCTTAAAGTATCTGATATTTACTGTACTTAAATATCAAAAGTCATTTTCTGATATTTAATGTACTTGACTAGTATTTGAAGTAAAAGTAAAAGGTAAAATTTCAGTGATTTTCAGTAGGCATAAGAGGCACTTCATCCGGTAGGAAAAATATTTCATTCCAATGTACAGAAACATTTCTTGCAAATACGGCCATATAACGGGTATATATACGGGTGTAAAACGTTATCTTCTTCACCCTGTTCACCACTATCGTTGGGGTGGTCGTCTACAACAGGGAAGGCCAACCGGCGGCTCCTGAGCCTCATGCGGCTCTTACGTTCATATCGAAGTTTGTATTTGTGTCTTTTTATTGTGTGTGTTTGCTTCGCTTGAGTTCAATACGGTATTTTCGTCAAACGAGCATGTGAGTGGTATGAAAATACCTCAAAGTTTCCCAGTAGGAGCAAGATCATTTGAGTAAACAATTTGAGTCAAGTTCGCTCTCAAAATGGCAGGAAAAAAAAGGTAAAGGTGATGTTCATGTGTGCCCATGTGTATGATGTGGTTCTTTGCAGTAACACAGTAAAAAATGGTTGGACGCCCCTGGTCTACGATAACGGGAGGTCCTCCAGTAGGTGCTTCCAATGGTGGTTTCAGTTGTGCTTCCGCCTCCTTTTGGCAACATTAGATTAGATTAGATTAGATTAGATAAGATTAGATTAGATTAGATTCAACTTTATTGTCATTACACATGTACAAGTACAAGCGAGCTGCTCACCACATGCCCTGAGTACACGTCCAGGGATGTTGTCTGGTCCAGCGGCTTTGTGTATGCTGACTGGCTCAGTGCGTTGGAGGAGAGTATTATTAGAGGGCGGTCAACCGAGGTTTTGAGCTTGGTGGCAGTTTCTCTGTTGTCTCTCTCAAAACAAGCATAAAAGTCTTTAAGCTCATTCAAGAAGAGGACATCAGTGGCAGTGGGGGTGGAGTGGGAGGATTTACAGTATAATCACTGATGGCCTAGATGCCTTGCCACATGCGTCTAGGGTCAGAGTTGGAGAAATGCTCCTCTATCTTTCGCTTGTAGCAGTGCTTGGCAGTGCTCTTTGATGCCCCTCCTCAGGTTAGCTCTGGATGTGCTGTAGGCCTGTGCGTCACCTGATCTGAATTCAGTAGTGCGTGCCTTCAACAGGAGGAGCACCTCCTTGTTCATCCATGGCTTCTGATTTGGATATGTGATGATCTGTTTCAATAGAACGTGCGGAGCTGCGTAATGCAATCTAGGAGCAGTGATTCGCCAAACCTCCCTTATTGCAGTCGCACACATTTCTTCTGATTTTATTTTGTAGTAACGAGTAACGAAGATGCTTAGTGGAAATATAGCAGAGTAAAAGTATACATTTTATCTAGGAAATGTAGTGGAGTAAAAGTGAAAATTTAAATAGCGAAGTAAAGTACAGATACGTGAAATTTCTACTTAAGTACAGTAACAAAGTATTTGTACTCCGTTACATTACAACTGTTACGAACCCCACTTTCAACAATGCTCGTAGAGGAGGGGGCAAGAAACATAAAAGGACACGCGAGTCAAAAAGGACAGTTTTATCTGTTTATTAATAAGCTGTACTCACACATCACCATCATGTTTCGGCTCCTCCCCTGAACTGAGTCTGCGTGGATTCAGCTCGTTTTTCAATCCGCAGGGACGCCGAGCAGAGCGAACATCAGAGAGTACAAGGTGTGTGTGCTTTTATTGATGGATTGCTATGATATGACATCTGCATCGGTGCAGTTCTTGTAATTGCAGTTTACTGGACCAATACACAGTTCGGTTTCTCATCCAATTCGTCTTCGCTGCGTTCAACTTCAGCCCTTATCACAATGTGATAGTTGTTTTTTCTTACTACAAAAATGAAGCGATTAACATCCATGAAAACATACTTTAGAAAACGACCATGATTTATTTTAATTGACCTTTTAAAATGTAAAACATATTATTGTGTATTTCGGCATTACAAATATGCAGCCATGCACAGAAATGATTAAAGACACATCATTATATGTCTGAAAGCACTAAATGGCACAACTCACAACTCAAAATGTTCTAGTGACTGGTCACATCTAAATTTTTCATTTTTTTTACAGTGAAATACAGGGAATACAATGGAATAGTGGATTGCAATAAGGTTAGTAGTATACAACCCTACCCTGGGGGCTGAGCCCCACTAAAATGAAAATTCTAGAATCGCCCCTGCCAGCAACTAGAAGTTATAACATAAACCATTCATGAACACACACTTAAACAAACACACAGAACAACCAGAAAAAGGGAAATACAAATAATAAAAAAAAGAAAAGTTTATCAGCAACGGCTGGACATCAAGACGCACACGAAGCTCAGCAATACAACCGGTCGTCAGCATGAATCTGACGGCAAGAAAGAGCTTCCCCTCAAGTGTGTGCCGCGCTCACAGATAAGAGAGCTAAAGACAGTGGTAGTGGCAGTGGCCTGGCGACTGGAGTTCTGAATAGAGTAGTACGAAGTACTAGTCGGCCGTAATAGTAGGGCATAGTAGTACGTAATACTAGTCGTAATAGTACGAAGTCGGCCACTCTTTCTCTATCTCCACCTGGCGCGTCAATCAGGAATGGGCCGCAGGTGTGCAGGGGCGGAGCCAACCTCGGACAAAGGAAGAGACCAAGTCAATACAAAGGGAACACACCACACTAAAATAATAAGGAAGGCTTAGGCCATAATACAACACTGTGGAGGTGTGAGGCGAACGAGCTAACCACTAAGCCACCGTGCCCCCTACAGTCAAATTAAATAAAAATTTATTTAATTAGCTGTACAGAACAGAGGAAAAAGCATTTAGATAAAATATAAAAATACAGCTTATGAAATTAATACAGTGATGGATGATATCTGATTGACTGCATCCATAGATTTATTTTTATTTATGTTTATTCTTTGTACTGTGGATTAACACTTAAATCTTAAATGACTACCTGTAAGTAATAAGAACACTTAGTGTGTTTAATAAAAAACACTTACAGTGTTTAATAAATAAATAAATAAATAAATAAATAAATAAATAAATAAATAAATAAATAAATAAAATAAAAATAAATGATAAAAACTAAAATTCAGCAGGCAAAAAATATAAAGCATTATATGCAACTGCAGTGTCTAGAATATTTCCTGAGACTGATAAACAGTTCATTAATAATCACATCCAAACACACACATTCCTTTCTAATTGCTATCATACTTGGATTTATGTTTAATAAACCCATCATTAGACTTCAGTAAACACATCTGATCAGCTATCACAACTTTCCCTCAGCAGCACTTCTGCCTCGTTCGAGCTGTACATCCTTGTTTACTGTGAAAACACTCGGAAACTCATCTCTCTTATGAAAACCTCTCCATGGAACGTGTTTTTGGGAACAGCTCGTCATCAGGTCAAAGGCGTCTGGTTGAACATTGGCCAAAATCATCAGCGGCGAACGATTCCACCTGAAGTCTGGGTGTGTGTTAATGAACACTTGGTATGAACATCTTGAGAGGTGAAAAGTGCAGCACTGATAGTGAAGGAGAGTGTGTGTGTGTGTGCGTGTGTGTGTTGATAATGTCTCCTTTCTGCCAACATATAGTTATCAATATTCATCATACACAACATTATATTCAACAACAAAGTTATTATCACTATTATTATTCTTTTACACTACAATCCAGTTCTCGATTCTGACAATAACTTCAATTGTAACTTCAATTATATCCATCCATTTTTGGAAGGAATCTCCTGTGTCAGCACTTTATAACAGTCAAAGCTGTAAGAATTACACTGATGAGTTTCTCTGCCACATGACAAGCTGTCGGTAACCTCAAGAGAAATTAAAACCGGTCGCCGAGCTTGATGACGGAACAACCTATTGTTCAAGTCGTGTAGTTTTTGGCTGTAAGTCAAATCACAGGTCCAAATACTGTATATGTGCCATTTCTAAAACGTTTCAACATTTCTAGATATAGTAAAAACTTGTTTACAGAAACTCTGGAAAGAAAGAGATTTTAAAAATGGATCATTGTTAATTGAGGGAATTTGATCTTGTTTATCTTTTAATTTATATCCACTGATCTGTGATAAGGGGGGCACGGTGGCTTAGTGGTTAGCACGTTCGCCTCACACCTCCAGGGTCGGGGTTCGATTCCCGCCTCCACCTTGTGTGTGTGGAGTTTGCATGTTCTCCCCGTGCCTCGGGGGTTTCCTCCGGGTACTCCGGTTTCCTCCCCCGGTCCAAAGACATGCATGGTAGGTTGATTGGCATCTCTGGAAAAATTGTCCCTAGTGTGTGATTGCGTGAGTGAATGAGAGTGTGTGTGTGCCCTGCGATGGGTTGGCACTCCGTCCAGGGTGTATCCTGCCTTGATGCCCGATGACGCCTGAGATAGGCACAGGCTCCCCGTGACCCGAGGTAGTTCGGATAAGCGGTAGAAGATGAATGAATGAATGAATGATCTGTGATATAAATGTCATTTCTGTATGAACATTTTGTACTGATCATTTCAATCATTTTATAATCATAATTGTGTATTACCAGTTCAAATACAGGTCAGAGACGCGATGTGAGGCAGCTATGAGCTTAGCCTAATCCCGGATAGCGTAATCCCTCACAAAGCAGGTTGAGCTCGCGTGATTGTGGCGCTATCACTCTCTATATCTCCAATATAATGTTTGTAGACAATTTTATTATACTGTATGTCCTCACTTTCCATAGTCTTTGTAATGTATTGCATTTATGTATATAACATATTCACTCTTGCTGATCTGATAAAACATTGAAAAAGTAAATGAGGCAGCCAGTTCCTCAGTCTCACTGAAGAGGGCGTGCATGAGCCCACGGATTTATGTTCCAATGTTGCTCTTCTTTTCCACAGAGATGCCAAGAAAAAATTAAGTTAAGTGCACTGCAGTTTCATTAAAGATTAAAAATTTCTCATTATTTTGGCAGGCGACTTATGATTATCTTATTTATACAGCTAAGGAATTGAGGTTTAAGGGCCTTACTCAAGGGCCCAGGAGTTGCAGCTTATGGGCTCTGGGATTTTAACTCATGACCTTCTGACCAGTACCCTAACGACTTGAGGAACCACTTCTCAAAACTAGTCCACTCAAAACAGGAGGTAATAAATAACCAGTAATCGATGTGCAAGCAGCCAACTGAATTTAAGCTTTTCCACTGAATTTATAAATTTAAATATGACTCTAAAAGAGTCAGTGCCTCACCAGCCACCAGCATCACTGCAATCTACAAAAATAAAGGTGTAACTTGAAATTTTACAATTCAACAAGGTGTTTTATTTTTTATTTATTATTTGTTTTAATTAATTAATTAGTTTGTTTGCTTGTTTGTTTGTTTGTTTGTTTGTTTGTTTGCTTTTGGGGGGGCGCTCATTAACAAACAAGTGAAAGATGCTAAAGAACTAAACACATTTAACATTCAACACTGAACAAATATTAATAAATGTAAAATACTCAACTTCAGGAAGCATCCAAAACACTGCATGTTATTCCTAACCCATGCTCCTCAGTCTGTATATATATATATATATATATATATATATATATATATATATATATATATATATATATATATATATATATATATAAAATGATGATTTATATTAGCCTCTCCACTGATCATATATTATATATGGTGATTTATATTAAGTTTCTTATATCATGACTGGACAATAATAATAATTCACATTTTCCTAAAAATTTCACTTTTATCATTTAAATCATTCTTTATTTGATTAAACATAGCACAGATTTTCTGTCACTGCCTTGGATGTGTTTTATCCAACACTAATAAACTAACACAGCTGTTTAACAGAAATGTGTCATTTTCTGGATTGCGCCATAGAAACTAGATTGCTTTGTTAATAAAGAACATCAGGAGAAACACCTGGATATAACTGAGGCCTCATACATCATCTTGAATCCCTGAAGCTCTTTCTGCTTTCTGTTGGTATTAGTTCTTCATCAGAAAAGAAAGATCTTGCAGTATGTGTTTCCCATGATTACGTTCCGCTAAATCAATTATTATATAAAGCAGGGCTGTCAAGTGTCACGCACTGAGTGTGACAGTCATGCATTTGGGTCTTTTCTCAGGCTCTCCTGCCACACATCGTATTTCTCACGCAAAAAAACCTTTTGACTATTTATCATATATTTAATATGCCGCAGCACCCAAAATTTATCTGTCTGCACCACTGTCTCTATGGAACCGGGCAGGAATCAAGCGTGTCTCAGTTCTTAGTCAAGCCTGACACTTACAGTATCAGCCAATCAAAAAAACAGGCCACACAATAGCCAATCAGAAAATAGCACTATCTGGGTAAGATTTAACGCAACAACCAATGAAAAAAATATTCATTAGCATGGGTATTTTTGATGGTCGGTTTGAACAAAACCTCAACACGAAACACCTTGTCTCTGGACGGGACATTGTCCTCAATCATGACTCTAAAAACGGGAGCAACATTACAAATGATAAAGAAGTCCAAAAAAGCAACAAACACTTACAATAACATAATCTCTCTCTCTCTCTCTCTCTCTCTCTCTCTCTCTCACACACACACACACACACACACACACACACACACACACGCACACACACACACAAATTAATAAATGGAAATTAAACAAATACTTTGGATTTGGTTAAACTGCGGTCAGTGATCTTTACCAAACACAAGAACTCCCCCATTTGTTTTTTTTTTTTGAGAGATGGGGGAATGGTGGGGTGGGGTGGTGGTGGTGGAGATGTCACGCTTGCCTGACTTCAAAACTTGAGAACCCTGATAAAGACATGCTGCATTAAGTTAATCACATTTCCAAGCAGGCAGAGTACTAACATTTCCAGACCTCTCCCTTTCTCTTTCTCTTTCTCATTCTGTACTACTGAACGATTTCATACAGGAAAACTCCACAAATGCGATAAATATACAAAAAATATTTACAGTTCATGTGAGAAGTTTACATAATCTTTGCTGAATTTCTAAATTCCTGAAAATAAAGTTTAAAAAAATGTGCTGTATTTGGTTGTAGTTCATTTAGAGAAGGCTGACCTCCAACTCACTTCAAACAGAGTGAACTGAATTCACATGATGTCATAATTACAACTGAATTGAGTGTGCAAAAATTTACTGTAATATCACTTTTAGAGTTAGATGCTTGTAGCCTATTCTACACTGGCAGGGAAGTGCAAAACAAAATAATCAGAAAACACAGCGACAAATCAGAAAACACTACAACAGAACAAAAAACACTACAACAGATCAGAAAACACTACAACAGAACAAAAAACACTACAGCAGATCAGAAAACACAATGACAGAACAGAAAACACTACAACAGATCAGAAAACACTACAACAGATCAGAAAACACTACAACAGATCAGAAAACACAATGACAGATCGGAAAACACAACAAGAGATCAGAAAGCACAACGGCAGTTTATAAAACACAACAACAGATCAGAAAACAAAACTGCAGCTCAGAAAACACTACAACAGATCAGAAAATACTACAACAGATCAGAAAACACTACAACAGAACAAAAAACACTACAGCAGATCAGAAAACACTACAACAGATCAGAAAACACTACAACAGATCAGAAAACACAATGACAGATCGGAAAACACAACAAGAGATCAGAAAGCACAACGGCAGTTTATAAAACACAACAACAGATCAGAAAACAAAACTGCAGCTCAGAAAACACTACAACAGATCAGAAAATACTACAACAGATCAGAAAACACTACAACAGATCAGAAAACACTACAACAGATCAGAAAACACAATGACAGATCAGAAAACACTACAACAGAACAGAAAACACTACAACAGATCAGAAAACACTACAACAGATCAGAAAACACTACAACAGAACAAAAAACACTACAGCAGATCAGAAAACACTACAACAGATCAGAAAACACTACAACAGATCAGAAAACACAATGACAGATCAGAAAACACAATGACAGATCGGAAAACACAACAAGAGTTCAGAAAGCACAACGGCAGTTTATAAAACACAACAACAGATCAGAAAACAAAACTGCAGCTCAGAAAACACTACAACAGAACAAAAAACACTACAACAGATCAGAAAACACTACAACAGATCAGAAAACACTACAACAGAACAAAAAACACTACAACTGATCAGAAAACACTACAACAGACAAAAAACACTACAACAGATCAGAAAACACTACAACAGAACAAAAAACACTACAACAGATCAGAAAACACAATGACAGTCGGAAAACACAACAAGAGATCAGAAAGCACAACGGCAGTTTATAAAACACAACAACAGATCAGAAAACAAAACTGCAGCTCAGAAAACACTACAACAGTTCAGAAAATACTACAACAGTTCAGAAAACACAACGAGAGATCAGCATGAAGATAAAGCTTCGTTTCAGATCAGAAGTACTCAAGACAATAGGTTAAGTTTAAGTTTTGAAAATGTCTCAACTTGAGTTCAATAAGGTTGAATAATCTTGGCCTAAATACATAAACCTGTAATAAACAGTTTATATGATTATAGCAGAAGTTCAGCTGAAAGTGTCGCAGAACAGGACCAAAAAGACTTAAAAAATATCGGTCAACATTTTCATTGGAGTTTACAGTGTGGGATGATGTGTTTACGAATAAAGTATGTGTGTACCGGGTATGTTGAGTGAGTTGAGTGTGTGGTGTGTGTGCTCATGTTAGATAGCTGGAGATTACTGGATTTCGCTCTGCACCATTTCCTCTATTTCACCAGATCCCTAAGGACCTCATAAGTCACATAGCCTGCTTTGAAAAAAATGGAAGGCAGAAAAATATTTCTCCTTTTTTTTTCCTCTCCCTAGAAAGACAAGTAAGGTTTGAGAGTTCAGGTAGATATTTATCACATGCTTGAATAAATTAAACAGTTTACAGTGCTGTTGTCAGAGACATCTGTAGAAAAGATTAACAGGAAATGATGACTGTAGCTCGACGCATGACATGGGTGTCCCTGAGTAAACCAATTCCTGCACCATGTGTCTGGAAAATAGAGAGGGAAAAACATATCTGTTTGTGAGTGTGTGTGTGTGTGTGTGTGTGTGTGTGTGTGTGTGTGTGTGAGAGAGAGCATTTGGAAGACATCTGGCTTGCTTACTCATGATGTTTAGAACTGTGCTCTCACGATTCATAGACATCAGCTTAAACATGTGCCTTACAGTCAAAAGTAAAAGACAATACTTTCTAGAAAAGTCTTTTATATCATGAATTACTAGGAACATTTTCATATCCTACATGTAGCAATGTAAACATTCATTCATTCATTCATTTTCTACCGCTTATCCGAAATATCTCGTGTCACGGGGAGCCTGTGCCTATCTCAGGTGTCATCGGGCATCAAGGCAGGATACACCCTGGACGGAGTGCCAACCCATCGCAGGGCACACACACACACTCTCATTCACTCACACAATCACACACTACGGATAATTTTCCAGAGATGTCAACCTACCATGCATGTCTTTGGACTGGGGGAGGAAACCGGAGTACCCGGAGGAAACCCCCGAGGCACGGGGAGAACATGCAAACTCCACACACACAAGGCAGAGGCGGGAATCGAACCCCCAACCCTGGAGGTGTGAGGCAAAGGTGCTAACCACTAAGCCACCGTGCCCCCCTGCAGTGTAAACATGGAGCTATGTAAATTTGCTATTATAAGCTATTATAATGTAAACTTATAATAAACCAACAAAGAACAAAGCCACACATTTTATTTTAAAAAATATATATTTTTTATTTGTTTTAATCTCATTAATCAAATAATCAGCGAATAATGTGGCAGCAACACAGTAAAAAAATATATTTTTTTTTAAACGAACAAACGAACAAACACCAAAGGGAAATGTCCCTTAACGAACAAACACCAAAGAATCCAAGCCACACATCTTAGACAAAAACAAACAAACATTCATCCAATCAGCAAATTATGTATCAACAAGGGAAAACATATGTGTGATCTCAGTGGCTTTAATGATGTCTTGGTTGTTGGTTCAGTGTAAAACATGACCACTCCATGAAATTCTGTAAATTCATCGATCCATGCATGTTCTGTAGCACTTATCCTACACAGGGTCACTGGGAGCCTGGGGTCTATCCCTGAGGACTTAGGCAACAAGGAGGAGACACACTGGATGCGGTACCTACACTGACAATTTAGAGATGCATATCAGCGCACAGTGGATGTCTTTGGACTGGGGTGATAAAATATAAAGAACCAAGAGGAACCCTCTGAAGCACCAGGAGAACATGCAAACTGTACAACAACAGGATGAAGACAGGAATCGAATGCGGAACCCTGTTCCACTGTCAACAAAGGCTATCTTCAACTGTATTTATTGACCAATTGACCATTATACTGTATACACCAATGGTGAGCAGAAAAAATATCACATTAGTGTTCGTAGGGATGTGGTAGCCTAGTGGTTAAGAATTGGAATAAGCGTTGAAATACTGATCAGAAGGTCTTGAGTTCAAATCCTAAGTCCACCACGCTGCCACTACTGGGCCCTTGAGCAAGGCCCTTAACCCTCAATTGCTCAGTTGTATAAATTGAAATAAATTGTAAGTCACTCAGGACAAGGGATTCTGCTAAACCATAAGTTTAGATGGCATCACAGGAACTACATGACTATTCATTCATTCATCTTCTACCGCTTATCCGAACCACCTCGGGTCACGGGGAGCCTGTGCCTATCTCAGGCGTCATCGGGCATCAAGGCAGGATACACCCTGGACGGAGTGCCAACCCATCACAGGGCACACACACACACACACATTCATTCATTCACTCACGCAATCACACACTAGGGACAATTTTCCAGAGATGCCAATCACCCTACCATGCATGTCTTTGGACCGGGGGAGGAAACCGGAGTACCCGGAGGAAACCCCCGAGGCACGGGGAGAACATGCAAACTCCACACACACACAAGGTGGAGGCGGGAATCAAACCCCGACCCTGGAGGTGTGAGGCGAACGTGCTAACCACTAAGCCACCGTGCCTCCCACTACATGACTAAAGATAAGTAAAAAAACATCACCTGGTCTTTTTGTTCCTTCTTCAGTCATCAAATGTCCAGTTTTGGTAAATCTTTACCTGACCCTTTACCTGAACCTAGAGTTCTGTGGATGAAAATTCCAATTAGTTTGTCATTGAAAACATCAACAAACATTACCAAGTCACAAAGATCACATTTTTCTTCATTCTGATTTGATGTTTTGATGTGATCAAGAATCTTCTCAGTTCAGGTGCCTAGGTGGTGGAATAAGATAAGATAAGATAAGATAAGATAAGATGAGATAAGATGAGATAAGATATATCTTTATTCGTCCCACAATGGGGAAATTTCTCTGTTTCAGCATCAAAAATATATAAAAAAGAATAAAGAATAAAGACATAATATAATATACAGTATATACAAAAACAAAAATGGGCTTTCTCTAGATTTCCTAGCATCTAAGTCTCTTTGTCTGTCTGTCTTCAAACAACATCTAAAGACCTCTTCCTGAAGTACTTAAATTGTCAGGATGTATTTTTTTTGGTAGAGACTTCAAAGCACTTCCGTAACTCGTTCTGGATAAGGGCATGTACCAAGTATCAGTGTAAATGCCTTTATGGCTGGATCCATTTCAATAGCATCTATAATGAAATGCTAGCATGGTGCTTCATTTTCAGCATGTGGCAAGCGACTTACATTTTATAAAAGATATTAAGAGAAGGGTTAAGGGCCTTGCTCAGAGGCCCAATGGTGACAGCTTGGCGGACCTTGGATTTAAGCTCACAAGCTTCTGACTAATAGTCCAGCACCTTGACCACTAGGCTGCCACATCCCCACAAAACCTACATGTGAGCCACAATCCTAGTTGAGATTAGTGTGTAGTGTAGCAAAATGTGTTCAGGCCTGTCCCAGACCGTGTTAATGACCACTTCTGAACTCTCTTTACTGCTCCAGATGCATCCTGTGTTTGATCTTCAAGCTCTTTTGATAAGAGTGAACCTCTGCTTGACAGATTTCTGCCATTTCAGAGATGGAACACAAGATAAATCTGTCACTATACAGCACAGTCATTAGGAAGAGCAAAATAAACAATGTTCTGAAGAGCTTTGTTCTGGGCCTTCCTGTGGTTTCTGGGGATTTAATGCGATACAAATTGTGGACGCTCCTTACACAGATAAGCCTGGTATAATTGAGTTTCCGTGAAATAACGTTGCAGTTTCAAGGCAGAGGGGGGCACGGTGGCTTAGTGGTTAGCACGTTCGCCTCACACCTCCAGGGTTGGGGGTTAGATTCCCGCCTCCGGATTGTGTGTGTGGAGTTTGCATGTTCTCCCCGTGCCTCGGGGGTTTCCTCCGGGTACTCCGGTTTCCTCCCCGGTCCAAAGACATGCATGGTAGGTTGATTGGCATCTCTGGAAAATTGTCCATAGTGTGATTGCGTGAGTGAATGAGAGTGTGTGTGTGTGTGCCCTGCGATGGGTTGTATACACTGTCCAGGGTGTATCCTGCCTTGATGCCCGATGACGCCTGAGATAGCCACAGGCTCCCCGTGACCCGAGGTAGTTCGGATAAGCGGTAGAAAATGAGAGAGAGAGAGAGAGAGAGAGAGAGAGAGTTTCAATGCAGAGTTTGTTATTTTGCATACTGGCATGTGTGTTTAAAATGAAATTGGCTGGTTAACTACATCAATTCTACAAGATTAGCTTCTTGATTAGCCTAAATATAGTCTTCAGTCCCTTGTAGATTGGGTGCTACATTAAACTTAGTTGACTATCATTTTAATAATTCATTTTATTAAGGTGTATAGTTGGAATTTGGGCTCTGGTGGCCGCAAAGGAAGCTATAATAATGTTGGAATTATCAGTTTACTGAAGAATGTCCATGATCATGAAGCTCCAGTTCTCAAAATTCTCAAAAATGGAATTAGTGGTGTTTGTTCACATCGGGTATGATAGTTAGCTAACTCAAATAAATTAGCTGCCATTTCACCAAAACATCCAGCAGCAAAAAAAACTTTATGCATACTACACTGATCAAAAAATAAATAAAAAAAACAAAGCACACTAGAATATGCATACTAGCCGAATGTGTGTGTCTAACCTTTAGACCTCAAAGTAATTCGGTTTGTTGTTGCGCTCTACTCACGACAAAAACAACTTAATTTGAAACAGTTTATGATGTTTTATGATGAAGCTGGGTTTGGATTAAAGAAAAAAAAAAACATAAGATAACAGTAAACATCTTTGTTTTTAGTTCACAGAAATATTAATGCTAACATTACATAGTGAGACTGCTGGGAGGGAACACAATCATGACTTATGAGTTATTATCAGAAACCATAAACCTGGACCTCAAAAAGGCCATCAATTTTAGAAAAGAAAAAATGTAAAAAAAATACAAAATTATTGTTTATTATTTTATTTTATTTTATTTTATTGCTTTATTTTCATTTTTAGGGGGGTACGGTGGCACGTTTGCCTCACACCTCCAGGGTTGGGAGATCGATTCCCACCTCCTCAGGGGTTTCCTCCGGGCACTCCGGTTTCCTCCCCTGGTCCAAAGACATGCATGGTAGGTTGATTGGCATCTCTGGAAAATTGTCTGTAGTGTGTGATTGCGTGAGTGTGTGTGTGTGCCCTGCGATGGGTTGGCACTCCGTCCAGGGTTTCCACTTTTATATATATAGCCTATGAAATATTTAATTTTCAGCTTTTGAAGTCTTTTAATAAAAAATATCTTCTTGTAAATTAAATAAAGTTCTTTTGGATATCTTCTGTTTTGGATCATCATAAACATCTCTGGTTTAAACATCTGTCCCTTCCTCTCCAGTGATGTTACTGATTATTCCAACTGAATCAATTTGTTCTGCCATTTTCAAACACCTGTCTGTGCAGATCCATGCCATATGCTTCTCTACAATCTCCATCATACCCTTTAGCAATCTTCTGAAAGTCTACTTCTTCTCTTTTCGAACTTCTGCAGTTCACCTCCTAAAAAAACATTACTTGATGAGCAGCTGGGGATTTAAAGGTTAACGGGGTGTTGAATTCTGACTCAGAGGTCAGAGGTCAAAACTAATGCCTGGTTCAGATAAATGATTGCATTTCCATAAACTGCTAGTAAAATCATTTTACAGATTGTGCTAATGCTCCGTGTTAAATAATACATGCAAATTTACTGCTACGTTTTTTTTTGTTTGTTTGTTTGTTTTGTTTTGTTTTATTTTTGTTTTTTTGTATAAATACAATATAAAATGTTAATGATTAAAGGACAAAACTAGGGAAAAAAGAAATCAGTAACAAATTCTAAACTTTTTTTAGAAATTTATTTATAATTTGAATTTGAAAAATAATTAAAATAATTTGCACGCAACAATAAACTACTCTGGCAAGACAGTAAATAGAACAGGAAGTTTTGACCATATAAGGAAAACAGATTAGATGTTATGTATAGTTGGCCATATTCAGATTGTGGCTTAAGTCTATAAGCTAAAGTAATATTTATTTGAGGAAAGTTCCTCAGATTCAGACTCCAGTTATGTACTTGAGTCAATTTCAAGTCAAAGCAACGCAAAGAGATGATGCGAATCATTTACGGCATTTGGCAGACGCCCTTATCCAGAGTGACATAGACTTTTATCTCAAATGAGCAATTGAGGGTTAAGGGCCTTGTTAAGGGGCACAGATGGCATCCTGGTGAACCACAGCCTTCCGATCTGTGCAACACCTTATCCACTGAGCTTCCACATCCCCCACAAATCATGATTGTTTTTTTTCTTAATTTTGCACATGATCCAGCACATCTTATTATCTTGCATTTATTAAATGAATGAATGAAATTAGGAGATAGAAGCCTTTATTATCACCATATATACTTTACAGCACAGTGGAATTCTTTTCTTCACATATCCCAACTGAAGAGGTTGGAGTCGGAGCTCAGGGGCAGCTACGAAACAGCTTGGAGGGTTAAGGACCTTGCTCATTTGCCCAATAGTGGGAGCTTGGCAAAGCTGGAGCTTGAACTCTGACCTTCGGATAAACAACCCAGAGCCACTTAATAGAGCCTAAATACATAAAATAAAGAAAAAATTGTTCAGCTCATGAAATTGCAATGTATTTGCTGATTTGATAGTGCTTTTAATTTTTTGTTGCCAAATTGCCAAATTAATAATAATTATTATATATAATAATTATTAACAAATTAATTAAAACAAAAATTTGGTTAATAGGACACAATCTTCAGGTAAACACGTTCGCATTTTGAATTATGATCTGACCTCAAATAAGTTAAATAAAAAAATTTAAATTGATATAAACAAATGTCGCTGGTTAAGATGCTATGATCCAATATTTGATATTTGTGTTTGATAGAGCATTTTAGAAATATTTGTGTCAGCATGGCATATTGTGTTGTCAGACAGAAAAAAGCACTTGAATTTATGTAGTAACCTTTAATTAACCAGGATTAATTGTAAATGCCAATTGTAAATGCTTTGTAGCAAGCTAATGTGCAATATTGCCAGCTTTCCAATAACCAGTTAGCTAAATTAGCTGCCATTTCACCAAAACATCCAGCAGCAAAAAAAACTTTATGCATACTACACTGATCAAAAAATAAATAAAAAAAACAAAGCACACTAGAATATGCATACTAGCCGAATGTCAGAAGACATTGTCAGAAATGTCAGAAAAAAGCGCTTGAATTTATGTAGTAACCAGGATAAAAAAATTCTTTTTTGGATAAAATCGCATTACACTCACAGGACTTACCTGGCCAAAAAGGCAACAAAAAAAAACCCAAAATGTATTTATTTTTTATTATTTATTTTAGGGAAACCACCTAATAAGGGGGGGAAGAAATAATGAAAATAAATTGAAAAAATTAATAAACTGTAAAATATATATATATATACAATAGATATTTTTTCTAACATGGATGTAAGTTCAAGAGGAGAATCACATCTAACTTAAACACACCTCTGTTTTAGGGAAACTCTGTGTCAAAATGCACAAATCTTGTGTAATTGTTTGAGTAATGCTTCGCATTGTACTTTAGTTTGTTGTGGACAATTTTTGCATCACGTTTATCAATCAGTCATGACAACACATTTTAAATTGAACAGATTATAAACCGCTGCTTGTGAATGTTTGTCCAACTCCATCTTTAACCTCTAACTCCACCTTATTATTCTACTGAGTGCAGGGAAAACACTTAACGCTGTAGTGTTGTGTTGTGTGGTGATGGAATCCAGCTCTAGATAATGATTTTAGAGCACTTCATTCAAGCAGAGCTCTACACTCATGCCTAATGCTTCCCGTTATAAAAAGGTCACTGACACAGACTGAAATATTTCTTTCACTTAAACTAGTCATGTTCTGCCTGGGAGATGTTTGGACTGGCAAATAAGCAACCACATAATTTTATGACTATATCTTAAGCCATGCTGATGTCAGGAAAGAGTTCAGTAACCTGGTGGAAATATTGTGTTTTGCTTGCAGTCTTGGAATTTTCTTAAAACAACAGGCAGTTGAGCTCTGTAGTTGTAAAATAGGAAAATAAATCTATTTGGAGGGAAAGAAGAGTGCTTTCGGATCTTCACTTTCGGATCAGATCGCTAGGAATCTCCGTCGTGCTGTAGATCCAGCAGCAGGAGCTGGATCGTCGTGAAACATTTGGTGCTTTATACGTTAAATGACGAAAGCTAAAAAAAAAAAAAAAACTGGAAAAGCTTTCATAATATGCGTTTAATGATTCCATGTTAATGAGCCATGTGGTAAACATCAAAGTATCATTTTTTACTGTTTGCAATCAGGATCGCAAGAGAATATAGAGAATAAAATGGTCTTGGGTGAAAAGACAGCCGCTCAGCAGGCAGTGGAAGTTTTTTGTGGGAAAATCAGAAACAGCTGGATAAAATGCATGAGTGGAGATTTGAGGAAGGAAAACAGAGTACAAGAGGAATACTAGAGGCCTTCCAGTCGTTTAGACAAAGACTGATTGCGGTCATTTAACACTGGCTCAGTAGGTCCAAAAAAAAAAAAAAAGAAGTGGCGTAATTTATGTCTAGACACCTGCTGAGGGCTCGATTACAAAATTCTCCTTCACAACGATTCTCTGTAAATTTTTAGGAGCGGAAAAAGATTCCATGTTGAGCTGCTGTTGTGTGGCACCGTCATCACACACTGACATCTGGAACTGGTTGAGTTACCTGCTACCAGATCCTTCAACGGAAAAAGGGAAATGAATGGAAAAGGAGAGAATTATGTCCTATCTGAAGTTGATCTCAGAGCCTTCCTCTTTTCTCTTTCTTTTGTTTACTGGTATCTTAGTGAAGCATATGGATGCAATTGAAGCAGAGCCTGCAGTGTAAAAGTCTCCATGAGTTGGTCTTTGTGCCCTCACCGTGTCCTCCACTGTCTCCGCAAGTGTTTAGCAGCTGGGTTGATATCTAGCGTCAATAGTTAGACAGATGTTGGGGTAAAAAAAAGGCAGTTGTTTCGGCGCCACCGAACACTGGTGAATACTCAGGGCGATTGAACTCATTTAGTTTGAACTTTCTATGATCATCTCTGACAGATTTTTATGACCTCTCGTAGCTTTAAAACCTCACAGCATCGGGGCATTGCACTCTGACTGTGTTTCAACATCGCAGCATCCTTCAGCTTGTTAGTTCAGTAAAACTTAAGACTGTGTTCTTCATAAATCATTTGAATTGTTTGTATTTCATGTACAGTACATATTAAATCTTTGGGTTCTCTACAGAGTGTCATAAAATTCACACAATTCCTTATAACACATGAAACACAGAAATGTTACTGTGTTAAAAACTTTGCTCTGATATCATGTGACACAACGCAAAATAGTCCTAACGTACTGTACATTGTGAAATGAATGAAACAAAATGACTGCACCGAGATATTTTCCTGATTAATATATGATATACTGTAAGACTATGGCAACGATATAAGTCTAATATTAATCTTAAACTATTGTATAATATTATTCATTCATTCATTCATTCATTCATTCATTCATTCATCTTCTACCGCTTATCCGAACTACCTCGGGTCACGGGGAGCCTGTGCCTATCTCAGGCATCATCGGGCATCAAGGCAGGATACACCCTGGACGGAGTGCCAACCTATCGCAGGGCACACACACACACTCTCATTCACTCACGCAATCACACACTACGGACAATTATCCAGAGATGCCAGTCAACCTACCATGCATGTCTTTGGACCGGGGGAGGAAACCGGAGTACCCAGAGGAAACCCCCGAGGCACAGGGAGAACATGCAAACTCCACACACACAAGGCGGAGGCGGGAATCGAACCCCCAACCCTGGAGGTGTGAGGCGAACGTGCTAACCACTAAGCCACCGTGCCCCCTGTATAATATTAATGTTTGTGTAATTAACATTTTGTACAATATTTCTTATGTTCTGTAAAGCTGCTTTGAGACAATATCCATTGTTAAAAGTGCTGTACAAATACAATTTTATAAAATCTAACATCTAAAATATTAAATAATGGTATCGATGTATCTCTAGTTGTAACACCAGAGTCTTTCTTTATGTTAATGTGGTGTACAAACTTTCTATCTAATTATAATCTAGAATAGAAGCCATTATTTTGTCACATTACATTACAGTACAATGAAATTCTTTCTTCACATATCCCAGTGTTGGAAGTTGGAACACAGGGTCAGTCATGATACAGCACCACTATAGCTTAGAGGGTTAAGGGCCTTGATCAAGGGCCCAACAGTGGCAGCTTGGCAGTACTGGGGCTTAAATTCTGAGCCTCCAATCAACAACCCAGAGCCTTAACCACTTGAGCCACTACTGCTCTTATGAATAATTCCAAAGAATATTGCTGCATTCATTTGAGCTGCCAGGAAGGAAGTACTCACTCAAATAATCACTCTTAACAACCGTAGTGAACAGAAAAGCATCAGATTCCACTCCTCATAAAAATAAAACAGAGATCTGATGCTATCATGGACACAGTCTCATTAAAACTGGACTTTTTCTACTGTACCTGAGTCTGTACAAGTGTTCTTGAACTAGTAGAACCTGATGTAGTCTTCTGCTGTCATCCACATCATTTTTTTTACCTCACCACGGCTTTAAATTCACTCCAAATCTCTCTAATTCATTTTCTGTTTACCGTAGTATGTGTTTTTACATACTTATTTACTCTGTATACATCGTTTACAATAAATGAAATGAAATTGGGGCACAGAAACCTTTATTATCACCACATATATATTTCAGCACAGTGAAATTCTTTCTTCACATGAGTTTGGGGGTAGAACACAGGGGCAGCTATGATACTAAGTGGGTTGCTCAAGGGCCCAACAGTGGCAGCATAGAAGTTCTGGGGCTCGAACCCCAACCTTTCAAACAATAACCCTGACTCTCAGCCGCATCAGCCACCACCGCCATTTTTGAGTACCGTATTTTCCGCACTATAATGCGCACTGGATTTTAAAGCGTAGTCTCAATTACGGGGTTTATTTCTGTACTTAACCCATACATAAGGCGCGCCGTATTAAAAGGCGCATGCTAAAACATACGGCCTACAAAAAAAAGGTAACGGAAGCAAAACAGTGAGTTTAGTTGATCTTTATTCTACCTACTATTTAACAATACACACATTTTTTTATCTTTTTTTAATCTTTTAATTTTTTTAATCTTCTCCCACAAATCCATCAAAGTTCTCATCTTCCGTGTCTGAATTGAACAGCTGGGAAATTTCGCCATCAAACATGCCGGGTTCCCTCTCATCATTGTTGGAGTCAGTCTCGTTGCCGGGTGGCTGTTCAGCAATGATGCCAGAAAGCTCGGACAACAGTTAAAGCAGATACCTTAGCCCAGGCATCCACAATCCATTCACATACTGTATGGTGGCGTAACTCGTCCGGCGCCGCCTCCCAGTCTTAGTAAAGGTGTGTTCGCCGTCTGCCATCCATCTCCCCCATGCCGCTCGCAACTTCACTTTAAACACCCTGTTTACACCAATGTCAGCGGTTGGAGTTCTTTTGTTAATCCTCCCGGAATGATGGCAAGCTCTGAATTCATTCGCTTCACTTGTTTTTTCACAGTAGCGGTGAGATGGGTGCGCATGATGGGAGTCGCAGATCAACAGGGACGTTGATGCGTGGAAAAAAACATCCGGTCTCTTTACATACACCTCTCGCAGCCACTCTCTCATTTCCTCTTTGTCCATCCAGCCCTTTTGATTGGCCTTAACGATAACTCCGGCTGGAAACTTTTCTTTTGGCAGAATCATCCTCTTAAAAATGACCATAGGTGGTAGTTTCTGTCCATTACCATGGCAACCAAGAACAACAGTGAAAGCCGACTTCTCATGCCCCGTGGTGCGTATCGATACTGTGCTGGTCCCCTTTTTTCCACAGTATGGCTCACGGGGATGTCAAAAGTGAAGGGGACCTTGTCCATGTTAGTGATGTGGTTAGGCTGGATCTTTTTTTGAGTAATCTTGTTACTGCAGTAGGTGCGGAATATGGCCAGCTTTTCTTTGTAATCCGCTGGCAGTTGCTGCGCCACGGTAGTCCTTGCACGGATGGAGAGATGACGCCTTTTCCTAAAACGAAAGCACCAAGACGGACCTCCTTGAAAGTCTTCGATCTTCATGTCTTGCTATCTTTATTGCCTTCAGTCGAATGGTGACTGTAGAGACACTTCTCCCGGCTGTTCTTTGTTCAATAATCCATTGTTCAAGTTGGTCTTCTAACCGTAGCCACCTCGCTTTATTCCCACGGAAACTCTGTTTTGTCTTCTTAATTTGGCGCAGTTCATTCTCTTGCTTCCTCCACTTCCGAACCATAGATTCATTGATGATATATTCTCTCGCAGCTGCTCTATTCCCATTTAAAACCACGTAACTGATTGCCTGTAATTTGAATTGTGCCTCGTAAGCATGTCTTTTCACTGGTGCCATTTTTGGGGGTCATTAGAAAAACAAATGTTGTTTTGCAGGTAAGCGTACGTACTGCACGTATTACATAATGTTCTCTGATTGGTTTATCGCTGCCAGCGTACATATTACGTCCCTGTTTTAGTGGGAAATGGTCCGACAGTCAGTCAGCGTACGTATTACGTCCCTGTTTTAGCGGGAAATGGTCCGACAGTCAGTCAAGCGGGGCGCTTACCAAAGTCACACAACAACATTTTTACAGATTTTTGGAACTCGGTGCACACATAAGGCGCACCGGATTATCAGGCGCACGGCCGATTTTTGAGAAAATTTAAGGCTTTTAGGTGCGCCTTATAGTGCGGAAAATACGGTAATAGACTTATTTTTTTTATTTTTACCACACTGTGTAAACTCTAGAGACGATTGTATTAGAAAATCATTGAAGGTCAACCATTTCTGAAAGTACCAACAACCATGCCAAGGTTATAGTCAGACCTTTTCATTGATCTCAACAGTAACTGATGCTTTTAACCAAAATCTCCACATTTATACATTGTGCTGCTGCCACATGATGAAACATATTTTACTTTATTCCTGTAATTTAATATGGAGACATTTAACACCTCATTAATTAAAAAAAAAACATAGACACATTATTGCAGTTTGAAATTAAATATAATAAAATGTCATTTTTTATTATATTGCTTAACGTTGAAGAAAAAAAGGTATGTCAGACATTTTGAATGTTCATAAAGCTTTTATAAAGTAGAAGAACTTTGTACACAGTTATAATCACTTATGAACCTACTGTATTATGAGCATTTCATGGAAAGCGAGCTGAGCTAATCCAGCGAAGGAGTTCATGATGTTGAACCGTGATTGCCCTAATGGCATGAGGATTTATCGAGCTAAGGGAGGTCATGGAAACATTTTTAGAGAACATTATGCTGTCATGAGAAATAATTCAGGGAAATATCAATAAACCTTACGCTAAGAATGTTTGACCAAAATGAGCAGGCCAGTAGGCCAATATAAATCTTTTAGCAGGGCTAAGACTGTCCTGCCTTTCAAGGATAAAAACAGATCAATATAAGATTGATTTTTTTATTTTGGCATCTATTTCCGATTTGCTGTTAATAAAATACCTTACAGTGGAATAGTTGGAATTTATGTATATATATATATATATATATATATATATATATATATATATATATATATATATATATATATATTATACTCAATATATTCATAGGAAAGTTAATTTTATTACATAAATGTTTGTATCCAAATTAAATGATGATATAAACCCAGTCCTGCTCTCTGAGATGCTACAAGTGTTTTTATTCATAAGACTCTAAAATTTATCTTTAATTGTGTGTGTATATGTAACAATGTGTTTGTGTGTGTGTGTGTGTGTGTGTGTGTGTGTGTGTGTGTGTGTGTAAGAATGTGTGTGTAAAAATGTATTTGTAAAAATGTGTGAGTGTGTAAGAGTGTGTGTGTGCGTAAGAAAGTGTGTGTGTATATAAATGTGTGTGTATATGAATATGTGTGTGTGTGTGAATATGTGTGTGTTTGTGTGTGTGTGTGTATATGAATGTGTGTGTGTTATTTTGTCTAATAATTCTTCACTAATTCTTCTCAACTGTAATATTTCTAATGATATATGTTATACTGTAATACTCCAATTTAACAACCAGGCTTTATTAAATCTGCGTTTCTAACAACAAGCCTGTCAAATATTTTCCCTTTTACATCAGTCTTGTACAAAGACTAATATCTCTGAAAGCTGAGATCCAACAATCCAGATTTCTACAGACATGCCAGAGGCCCTTTTCTCTCAGGAACATCATTAGCCTTTCGGGCCAAAGAGACTCTGTTTGCTGCAAAAAAAAAAAAAAAAAGAGTCCAAAAAAAAGAGTCCATAGTCCGGATTTTTTTTTGTTCTTTAAAAAAAAAAAAAAAAAAAAAAAGAGTCCATAGTCCGGATTGTCTGTCTGATGTCAGCATTAGTCATGAGTTTAGAAATTATTTTCTGGAAGACGAACAGCCTGAGGTGTCTGTTCGATGTTTATTTTAGGAATGACGCAGATCCTGCGCTCCAGTTATGGACATGCACTCAGCTCTTATCAGCTGCTGCGCTGAACACATCTGACAAGAGGATGGAGTGCTGCAGGAATGTGTGTTGGGCCTAATTACACTCTCGCTATCTTTAAGAGGCTGACAGAACTTTCAAGCATGGACAGACTCTGATTTACCTTAGTCTTGTGCATGTGTGTGTGTGTGTGTGTATAGAAAAAACACTCAAAACCTGAGAACACCTGCAAAATATGTCCCAATTTGATTTACGAACAAAGGACTGAACATCTGACGATGCACCATAATTGCACATCTGGTCTTTTTTTGTTTTTATGGAGCAGTTCTACGTAAAAGTGATTGATTTAGCACCAGCGCTGTGATTTCACTACAGCCTTGAAAGTCAACAGTGTGTACATTACGAGGACTGAAGGGCAGGTATTACATTTGTGCAAGCTTGTTTCTGCTATTTAGAATGAGGTTTATTGACTATATTTTACAGCAGTAAATCTGGTTTCATTGTTGTGATGTAAAAATAATACACGAGGACATGGTATGTTGCTGTTCCCACCAAAAAGTGGATTATTTTCCAATATCTGCACATCCTGAAGTGTTTTAATGTGTCTTAGACCAATTTACAGTTAGTACATACAATAGTTTATTGTATTAAAGAACGATGTCATTATTTTTGTCCCTTTATTGTTACGCTTGTGGATTGTCAGTCCCACAACAGCCACTGTATCTTTTTCTTTTTTAAATATGGCGTGTGTCACATGACAAACCACCAAGCTAAGACATTCAGAAGTTCCTTATGGTTCTATATAGAACCCTGAAGCTTTGGACATGGCCAACAGAAACCTTTCCCATGTAGAACTCTCTAAGAGCAATGAAGCTTTTTATATTAAAATGGTTCTGTAATAATGCTGCGAGATGTTTTGAAACGACGTGTTTTTACAAAATGGCGTATTTTAGAAAAGATTAATTAGATTAAATTGTTGAAATAATTCAAACAAAAATAATGAAACACTTCAGTAAGAGGGGAAAGTTTTGCTTTATTTTATGTTTTTTTTTTTTCATAACACAACATTGTTGTTTTTGTTGAAGTAAAATGATGCTGTTTGAACTTGCTGTATTTTATTGTCTAAATTTGTATAGAAAAAAGAAATAACTCCTAAATATTCTAAAAAGGGGGGGGCACGGTGGCTTAGTGGTTAGCACGTTCGCCTCACACCTCCAGGGTCGGGGTTCGATTCCCGCCTCCACCTTGTGTGTGTGGAGTTTGCATGTTCTCCCCGTGCCTCGGGGGTTTCCTCCGGGTACTCCGGTTTCCTCCCCCAGTCCAAAGACATGCATGGTAGGTTGATTGGCATCTCTGGAAAATTGTCCGTAGTGCGTGAGTGAATGAGAGTGTGTTTGTGTGTGCCCTGTGATGGGTTGGCACTCCATCCAGGGTGTATCCTGCCTTGATGCCCGATGACGCCTGAGATAGGCACAGGCTCCCCGTTACCCGAGGTAGTTTGTATAAGCGGTAGAAAATGAATGAATGAATATTCTAAAAAGAATCAACTCACTTTAATTCTTTTCAATGAACCCTTAAATATGGATCTATATAAACAATTATTTTAGGTTCACTATGGAACAAATCGCTTATACTGGAGACTCCTTCTACAAATAAATAACAAATAAAACATCATACAGAAAAAAGCTCACCGTATCTTCTTCGGCTGTCAAGTGCGTGCCATAAAATCATTTTTCCCACATTTAAAACATTCACAAAGCAGATAAAGATGTCAGTCTGGCATCCTGAACTTAGCTTCTCCCCTGCACTGTAGAAGAGATAGCAGTGAGACTTCTCATGACCTTTGACCTGCCGTGTCTGTCTCAGAACTAGAAGATTGCACACACTAATGTAACATACGTACATCAGAGAGTCTTCTTATAGCATGGCTCCAGGAGGGAAACCTGACGAAAGCTGACATCGGGGAATAACATGAGAAGTGAATTCCCTGAACTCTACCCAGCTGGATTTGCTGGCCTGAAGCCAGGAA
This sequence comes from Tachysurus vachellii, assembly GCF_030014155.1. NCBI lineage: Eukaryota > Metazoa > Chordata > Actinopteri > Siluriformes > Bagridae > Tachysurus > Tachysurus vachellii. The sequence continues at coordinate 26,653,433 of NC_083465.1, forward strand.
TCCATTTTAAACGGGTTTCCTATCACTTTGAGCTATTTTTGAGTGATCGTTATATTGATTTTCTTAAATATAACATTAAAGGATTTTGGAGCTCTATATTTGAGCTCTTCTTTTAAACTGTGGCTGAAGGTCTATGTAAGTTGATGTTACTTTTCAGAAGCTTAACATTTATGGATTTAATCTGGAAAAACTTCAGGACAGAAGAGTTTTCTGGCTTCTCTGGAACACGAAGAGCTGTTTTTTGTTTTATTGACTTATAATTGTTTAGTTGAAAAAAACGAAGCTGGTGAGCAAATGTCTGCTTAGAGCATCTCACCATTCTCTAAAAGCTCGGACACCCACCATTCGCCTTCGTATCTTCCTCCACCCTCCTTCATATCCCTTTGAACGTCTTTTAGATTTATTCCGTTGTAATAGTTTCCTGAAATCTCCGTTTCATCTCTGCCAGACGGTTTGGATGATGTTTTCTTTCTTCTTGAGTTATAACATGTCTGGTATAGCTCATATGAACAGCCTACAGTCTATGAAAGCCACAGTCTACATTTGCAAAATGTGTTCTGGAGAATGTGTTTGTCATTCTTTCTTAAGGCTTTTACTGTTTTTTTTTTGTTTTTTTTTTACATTTTTCCTCATGTTTGGATTGTTATCTTGTTGTAAGGTTCTCCCAGGGTTTCACAAAGAGATCATGGAGAACTTTTCATAAATGCGGTAGGAATTCCAAGCCAAGACCTGTACATTTCCTGTTCTTTTCACACACACACAAAAAAAAATCATGATTAGATGTAATCAGTGCTGGAGTTTGCATAAAAGGAAAAAAACATCTTTATCTGTGATATTTATTATCTCAAGGACCAACGACTTCTTGAACCAGAGGCACAATTCCCAAAGCACATGCATCTTAGCAGAATATCACTACTTCTGTACTACACTGTGGGGCAAAAGCAGCATCTATGTCCTGATTCTCAGTTGTCTGTAGTAGGTACTGAATCAAATGTGGCGAGCACTGAATCGAATGCAGTAGATACTGAATAAATGTAGCAGGTACTGAATCAAATGCAGTAGGTACTAAATCAAATGCATTAATTTCTGAATCGAATGCAGTAGATACTCAATAAATGTAGTAGTTGCTGAATCAAATCCAGTGAGTACTGAATCAAATGCAGTATGTACTAAATCAAATGCAATGAGTACTGAATCGAATGCAGTAGGTACTAAATCAAATGCATTGAGTTCTGAACCGAATGCAGTAGATACTCAATAAATGCAGTAGGTACTGAATAAAAGTAGTAGGTACTTAATCTAATGTAAAAAGAACTGAAACACATACAGTAAGTAGTACAATTGAAACAATTGCAGTAGATACTGAATAAATCTAGTAGGTACTGTATAAATATAGCAGGTCCTGAATCAAATGCAATGAGAACTGAATCAAATGCAGTAGGTACTGAATCAAACGCAGTACACGATTTCAGATGCATGCCATGTCAGGTTCACAAGCACTTGTCCATCGTCTAATAATACATTCACCAGTCACCATTATATACTGGACTCTCTGTCTCTCTCTCTCTCTCTCTCTCTCTTTCACACACACACACATACACACACACAGAGACACACACACGACTTACATTATCAAGTCTTTATTTCCATCACTATATTCTGATTTGGATCGTGTTCCTTTCACTGGCTCTTTGTGTTTTGTCTTGTCCATGTTATCGTTGATATCTTTGATCACCTGAAATCTGTCTTTTTACTTTTCTGTCTCCAGACAATTCAGATTTGTTTGCCAGTGTCCTTTTAGTAAACAGTTCAACTGTGTTTGCATCCGCTTCACCTCTTTTTAGCAACAAAACAGATCATTCTGACTACACAAAACTTTTATTTTAAAAAAGTATTAATATTTAATACGTATACTTACTTTTTAATAACTAATATAATACTTAATATAACAGAGAAGTCAGAAAGTTAATGGCTGATTAGAAGCACTCAGAGTGATTGCGTGTGCTAATCGCATCACACACTCAGTCAATCAATATGGCCATCCGTTTCTACCCGCCTCTCACGCTGCCTCCACCCGCAATTCCCCCATTTTCTGAGCAAGTGCCCCAGTTAGGAAACCGCTTACGCCCCTCTCAATCTGAAGTTTGAGCTCCTGCGTTTTTCCCACAGGGTGTGTACCGATATTCAGGGAGCACATTTCGACAGATGCCATCAGAGAACAAGCATATGAGTTACCAGGCAGTCTGCCATCTCCGAGTTCACAGGGAATGGCATTAATATGGGATGAAGAGCCCAAAACAACAACAGCACAACAACATGAAAGCCTAAAACCACTGGGACCAGGTAAAGGTTTCATCATTTTATATATTAATGGCTTGATTAACAAAGACTCCAAAACTTAACCGCCAGCGCCTCCAAAAGTTACGACGCCAGTGGAACTGCTGGCAGAGTTGAAGGACTTTGCAGAGAAAAAAAACAAGTCATCAAATCACATTTCGATGAATAAAATATATGCCACTGTTGACCATTACTTATTCAAGAGTCATTACATATTCATACTTACGTTTAATGGAAAACACAATTGTTTTAAAATTAATTGGTGGTAAATATTAGCATTACCCAATTAAGTCACAGTATCAAGATTCAGAAAGAACATTTGCTACTGAAGTGTTTTCTGGTAAAATGGTTCAAGGAATTAGATTTGAGATTAGTTCAAAAAAATGTTTTTGTTGTGTTTCTTGTTATCTTTATCCGGGTCATCTTTTAGCATCAGGGAACTCAGTGAAAATATATATAAAAGTGTTTAAAAAAAAAGGATCTGGTTGTGTCTGGTATTTGAAATCTTATCTAAAAAAATGTAATATCTGTAATAAATGAATGAATAAATTATAAAGTAAGAGCTTTATGATAAAAATGGAAGGCCCAGTCGTAAAATAACTGCCAAAAAAGAAATTAGATTACAAATTGACAAAAAATGACATAAAGATTTATAGAAGTAGAGGTTTTAGATAACGAGTGAAGCGTGAACTTTGTGCTTCAGTGTGGGAAACTTACACAATCAGAGCCAAGAAGAAAAAAGAGGAGATTATTTTTTACTTTGGAAAAATGATCCATAATGAATATTATCACAGTAATTACTTGCTTTCTGTTGTAAATTAGCATTAAATCAGTGTGTTGGTGTATTTTACTGGAGCTGCAATTAAACGTTGTTTACATGCGATCTTTTCCTCTTTTTTAGGACAGCCATTTATGCTGTGGCACCTGGGGAGCAGTTGGGGGGATTCGGTGCCTTGCTCAAGGCCACCTCAGTCGTGGCCAGCCCGAGACTCGAACCCACAACCTTCAGGTTACGAGTCAGACTATCTTACCATTAGGCCACGACTGCCCTCTACAAAGCACAAACAAAGCACAAATCATTGCAGACTCGAGTTACACACTTGCTTAGGTTGATACTTTATACCTGAATGTATTTTTTTTTTGTGTGTCCAAATCATCAGCTTTATACAGAAAAACTTACTTTTAACCTTGTAAAATAAAATAAAATAAAATAAAATAAAATAAAGTAATTTTTATCACCTTAAAACACAAGTACTTAAGCTCAAAAAAAAAACTCAGGGATAATAAATGTGGACAGAAGATTTTTTTTTTTGCATCAAATTTCATGTTGTTAAAATGTCATACGATGTAACTGTAACTGAATACAAGAGATGACTTGTAAAAAAAACAAAAACTCATAAATAAGATAATTAAGACTGTGAATGAATATTATACATTATATAAGAAGATATATTATAATTTTACATGTATAAATATATATATTTTTTTAATTTAAAATATCAGGGATAGAAAATGTGGACTAAAGATTTATTATTAGTATTATTATTATTTATTTATTTATTTTATTTATTTTTTTTTTTGCAGCAAATTTCTTTGTTGTCAAATGCGTCCGAAAACAAGTGTTGATTTTAAGAATGCTTTTAAAACTTTGGAAAAGCTGTGTGAGCATGTCTTGTGTCCAGCGCTGCCCTGTTTACCAATAAAACAATGCTCATTTCTGACTGGTAATAAAAATGGAATGTAACATGGTAATGCCTGCAATACCGCCTTATGAATAAATAACAGGTAATGGAGTTAGCGCTGTGTAGATCATGATGCCCAACCTAAGCATCAAAAGCATAACGAGGGAATGAAACGCTATTAATGTTGAGTGCACGGTGATGTATGTGGTTCAGGTTTAAGCTGCCGCTGCTAGTGATGCTGCTGCTGCTGTCTCAGCTCCTGAGCAGTGTCTGCTGACTTTGTGTACAGCTGCCTTCTATTCCTGCACTTAGCTTCACTGATAATGGGTCATTTTGTGTTAAGGATTAATGCACAGACTCGTGTAATGGTCAGAGATTCAGTCATGTAAGCACTGAGCTTACAGGTATGTATGATCATGTAAGTGCATTCTGCAGAGTTGCAGATAACTTTAACTTGGACCGAAAAGGATATATAAAGAATATGGCTGAATACATTTATACTGTATTTGAACAAACAGGAAGAGAGTTTTCCCTCCAGCTTGACCACCCACTGTACAATTATTTTAGATTTTAGGTCTTGAGTTAGTTTACTGTTCACTCCTCAACCGGGACAGTCACAGAAAAGTCACATATTTTTCACTTATCATATGTTTTTATTTTCCCCCATATGTTTTTTCCTCACATGACTCATTTAGTTGATTCATTTATGTTCATATGATTCACTTTTTTTCACGTATGCTTTTAACATGATTCACTTGACGTTTTTTTTTTTAATCATTTGGTTTTATTTCTATTCGGCATGATTCGTTTTTCACACATAATTCTTCTGCTGTGTTTAGGTTTGTGTCTTTCTGTTCAAATGAATAGACTTTGAGTTCAGTATGATTCGTTTATTTTTTTTACAGGTTATATTTCCCCACATGATTCATAGGATTTCCAAGTGAATTTATTGATCAACATTATTATTTTTCACATTTTTCTACACATTTTATTTTATTGATTTGCTGATTGAGAAATGATTTGTTTCTCTTCATATGCTTCATTTTCACATGATTAATGTATTTTTAGTTATCTTCAATTCATTTAATTTATTAATTATTGTTGTATTCATTAATTCCTGTATGTACATTAGAAAATTAGATGTAAAATGTGGTACAATAATAATATTATTATTATTATAATTAATAATAATAATAATAATAATAATAATAATAATAATAATAATAATAATAATAATAATTGCTTTATTTATATAGCACCTGTCACAAACCCAAAGACACTTTATAGAGCTATCAAAAAAATAAAGTAAGAATATGTAGCAATTTTCTAAAGAGCGGTTTCAGGGTCTACACACGTGATGGAGTGTACTTTCAGATGTTTTTCACGTGTGACCCCATGTGAGTCATATGGGCTGATATTAAAAAAACAGAGGCTCATATAGAGAATGTATGTGATTTCTGTGAACCAACAAGAGAAAGTGAAGAAAGAGAGGACGAAGTGAGAGAGAGAGAGAGAGAGAGAGAGAGACCGACATGGTCTGTGTATACAAAGCAAATCTCTAGTGATCATCTCCAGCAGGCTGTGCTTTACGGAAAACTGCTGCTGTTTCCTTTGAGGGCCCCCTCCCAGCCAGCCAGGGGGGGAGGTGGAGAATCACAATCCCACCCAGTCCAAGTGCTTTTTCTCACACACACACACACACACACACACACACTCATACACAAATACACACAGGAAAAGCTGGAGACAGTCTCTACAGCACCTCACACAGCAGCCACAGTGCTCCTCGGCGGCCCAAATGGGATCCTCCTCTACTTTGATAGACGCTTAATTACGCATGTGATGGCACGCAGATGTCTGGGATGCTCCAGCTCAAAGTTCTTCTGAATAACTCGCTGACTGACTGAGTGACAGGATCCGAGGGGAGGCAGACGTTTAAAGAGCGGTAGGTGCAAAACCAGGAGTATTTATAATTCATCAGCCGAGCAGTTTACAGGCTGTCACGCCGTGTCCCTGTAGCGCAGAGATGATGCTAAACCATGATGCTACTTGAAGGGCTGTCGGCTAAATAGTTCTTTGTGTACCAGGTGGCGGCAGGGACATTAAACAGGAAACACATCTCGCTTCTGAAGTGTTGCTCTGCTGTCACGATTATGGAAAGAGAAAGTGTTAGGAAGGAGATGGGACTAGATTAACTTTTGATGTAAAAACATTACTACTATTATTATTATTAACCTATTATTATTATTATTGCTTTGATTTTATTTTCTTAATTGTGTTGTCGATTTGCTTGTCGGTGTTGTGCAAACTAATCTTTATTTTTTTAGGTACTTTCGCAAACTGTCATCTAGTCGTATTAATAAAATTGAGACTTTAAAATGATTTGCGACAATCATCAGATAGAAATGAGGATGCAGTGTAGTGGCGCAGCTTTCTTAAATTTTTAAAGAAAAATTTATTTTTTTTCCAAATGACAGTTTCAAAAATTATTTCTAAAAAAAAAACATTCATACACTTGTCTAAATTATGATCTAATAAAATTATTTTAATTAAAAAGAATCACTGGATACAAATCAAAATGAGACATAACAACCAATTACTGGAATTTTGCTTGAAAAAAAAAACGTTTTGAAAATACGTTTTGAAATCAAAATGTGGCATAAATGTAATTGACAGAAATTAATTTTTTTTTTCATTGGACAAAACTACTTTTCAAATAAAATCCAATACAAGTCCAGCTCTAGTCCACACACAAACACATACGCACACACAAACACACACGCACGCACACACACACACACACACACACACACACACATACACACTCACACACACACACACACACAGAGGGATCTTTGTTTGTATACTGACCTTAAAAATCTTTAAATCTTACACTAGTCTATACTGCAATCTAAAAAGACAAAATTCCCAAAGAAATAATAAAAAACAAAATCAGAAATTAATTCGCAAAACGTTTTATTCTACTCCAATTTGTTACAGACCTTTCAAACTGAACCCACAGGCATTTTTGCTTGTTTATTATTTTTCTATCAGTCAGTTACGTGACCCGCAACTGCGATCGATTTGTAGTTTCTACACTCACAAACATTCTTATCCACACAAGACCCCAGTGTTGTGTAACTGCTTGTGAAAGGGTCGAAAAAGTTTGCTTCTTTTGTGTTTTTGAAGTGACTCTTTGTTTGGGGGAACCGCCATTCTGAATCTTAAATCAGAACCAGAGGGAGAAATGGGTGTGGAGAAAACCACATTTGTGGAAACAGTACATGCAAGAAAGGCATGAAGAAGACAATAAATAAACTAATAAATAAATAAATAAATAAATAAATTTCCCAAAAGGTCTGGTGCGGCGCTTTGTGCCATTAGCACTATGCCATCTCTGATGGGAGAGGCGACATCTCGTCCCGCAGCGTGACAGTAACTTGTAGTGGCGCGCTCCATCTGTGCTGCTTCACAAAATCTCTTTTGAAGTAGTAAGAAAGTTTCACCGATCTGTTGTTGTACGCTAAAGCAATTCTCTTTGATATTTTTGGCTGTATTCGGAGGTTTACGTAGCGCACACGTGTGTTGAAAAAGTGAAAACAAATGAGTCGTGAAATTACCTTAACATTTAAACTTGTTTTTTTTTTCTCTTGTCAGCACTGGCGTATACAAAAGTGGACTTTATCTGTGAATCAAACAACGTTCAGCTATGGTCCGTCTGACCCTCTGCATGTTCGTGTTAACAGCCATCATGGCCTCCAGTGGATTGACTCAAGCAAACATCACAGAGGAGTTTGCTAGCACCCTCTTTCCCATCTCCACCATTACTCCCATTGGGCCCATCAGCCAAGCAGGAAATCTCCCAGGCTCTCTGAGCCACTCAGGAGACAATCGCACCAAACCCTTTCCAATCTGTAAAGTACCTACATCCATTAAAGATACCTTCAAGGTCATCAATACCTTCATCTCATGTGTGGTGTTCGTGGTGGGCTTGGTGGGAAATTCCACAGTGCTGAGGATTATCTACCAGCACAAGTGCATGAGAAATGGACCTAATGCTCTGATTGCAAGCCTAGCACTGGGTGACCTCATCTACATCACCATAGACATTCCCATCACCGTCTATAAGGTAGGATTGTGTCCTCAACTCCCACAGATCTCTCAAAGATCTAGTCTTGACCTCTCTGTGATACCTCCTTAACTTCTACACTACAGCTCCATATATAAATAATAATAATTCAGCATATAATATAATCTTTCTTATAGAAACAAGAAACCTTTGATAAGGACTACAAATTATTTACTTAATTAAGATACTTAGATATTTTATAGAAGGAATGGCTCAATTTTAGTAAAGTAAAACAAACCGAAGAACAAAGGTGGTGGGAGAAATTCTGATAATCAGTGATTAATCATTTGGGAAAATGGTGATCAGCGATTGGTCAATAGGAACAAATGCGATCATTAAGTGATTAGTTGCTCGGAAGAATTGTTTTCAGTAATTGGGATAATAAAAATAATAGTGATACTGTTCAGCTCTCTCTACTCATATAACCAGCGGTGATGTTTGGGAATGATGATGATTTGTGATTAGTTTTTTGGAAAAGAGGGTTAAGTGATTGTACCCTGGAAACATCAGTGATTAATTGGCAGGACCAATGGTAATTAAGAATTGGTCACTGAAAACAATGCTGGTCAGTGATCGGGTGTTGTGAACAATAATGATCAGCTATCAATTGTTGGGGAAACGGGGATCAGTGATTTGTGTTTGGGAATAAAGGTAATGAGATTGGTAATTGGAAAGAATGGTGATCTGTGATCGGTCATAATGAACAATGGAGATCTGTGATTGGTCATAATGAACAATGGTGATCTGTGATTAGTCATAATAAACAATTGTGATCTGTGATTGGTTATTATGCACCATGGTGATCTGTGATTGATCACTATGAACAATGGTGATCAGTCATTGATCACTATGAACAAAGGTGATCAGTCATTGATCATTATGAACAATGGTGATCTGTGATTAGTCATTCTGAACAATGGTGATCAGTGATTGGTCATTGGTCTGTGTTTGATTATTATGAAAAATGGTGACCTGTGTTTGATTATTATGAACAATGGTGATCTGTGATTGGTTACTATGAACAATGGTGATCAGTGATTGGTCATAATGAACAATGGTGATCAGTTATTGGTCATAATGAACAATGGTGATCAGTTATTGGACTTTGGAAAATTATTGATCAGTTATTTGTCATTGAGAACAATAGTGATCAGCTTTCTTAAAAAAAACTTTTAAGAAGCATTTGTGCTGTGATTTGGAGAGAAGTATCAAGCACAGGGAGTCACAGATGATTGTTAAAGTGGTTTTTAAAATAGTTTCTTATGCTAGGATCTTTTTTTGAAATAAATAAGTGAAAGGGTCTAAAATGGTCACCAACTCTATGCAATAAGCTGGAGACATCAATAACTGTCCTGGATGTCCATGTTTTGGTCAGGCTGTCCTGATTAATTTGCCAAAATGGACATTCTTATTGGTCTATTTTAAGTTAACTTGGTCTACCTTAGTCTGTCCCCAAAACACACACACAAATTAGGTCGAAGTTCAAATGAGATCTATAAACAACACATCTACATCCAAAATGGTGTAGTGGTAAGATCTTTCACTCTGTCTCTAGGCAGATAATAAGTTTGAGTCTCTGAGTTTAAGAGTTAACAGTATGCATCAAGTATATTCAGTCATATACTGTACATTTCGCTTGAAATAAAGATGCGTCACATTTTCATTGTTCAAGAAGTTGACCAAGTATCACAATACTTAACAAAGAAACCTTTAAGTGTTCTACAGTTTATACCACTGGGGCAATCCATAAACATTCCATATAAATCCCTACACAAAAGGGGTTTCATATAACAGTTGGAAGTTCTCTTAAATAACCCAAAGAACCATTAAGAAACCTTTTTATTTTCTTCTTACAATCCCTTGCAAAAGACAAATATCACCCAAAGCTGGGTAGCTTACCTGCTGATGCTCTGCCAGGTCTGTAATATCACATAGTTATTATAATTCCTCCATGTTTGGGGCATCATAACTTCAGCATTGTGTTTAGAGAGCGTTCAGGTTGACACTTTGTCAATCTAAGCAGTCAATTATATTCCACAAAAAACATCACCACTGTTGCTTTAGTATGGTTTGGATCATTCTCTTCCTGCAAGGAGAAGTGATTTTGATGCTTTTAGATGAATTTGATTGGATTTGATCAGAAGTCTAGTCAGGTATAAATTCCTCTATCCATAAGGTTTGATCTGAGCCTGATTTCTGTTTCATGATGTCTCCGATTTTAATGCATCTCTTCAGTTTAGTCTTTTAAGGTATTACATAAAAATGTTCCTTCATGATTAAACTTGTGATGATTAAACTTGGTCTTGTAGACCTTTTGCAAATGCTGAGCTCACCATGCTTCCTGACAATTTTCCACTTGCCTCCATTGATTTTCTCCCAGTCACTGTTATGACTCTGATGATTTACTCGGATTTTTACAATCATGATGGTCTGCTGATCGTGTTGAGAAACAACAGTAATGGATTCCAGGTACACCATCCAGCATCTCGTTCATCATTTTGTTGCCTCACGTGTACGATTTAATCCTGAAGATCAGAAAGCAGACCAAAGAAACAGATAAGAAGCTATAATCTGCTTGATTTTTTTTTTTCAATCTTAATCCTCATGGTTCTTTGATAGCTTGAGTTCTTATAGACTTCTATCACAGGACTTTTTAAGAATGAATCAATCCACAATTCACAAAATATCAACAGAAAAACCCTCCAAGATGTGTGATGGATTTTGGACAGAACCAACACAATTTAAATTGCACTACTGCAAAATTACTCAATAAACAATAGATTTTGTTAAACACTCATATATCGACGTCCTGATTTACTAAGAATGGAAATAGAGGGTGGAAATTTGTGTCTGATCAACTGCAAATTTCAGTGATTTTTACAACTTTCATTATTTTAATAACAAAATGTCATTAAAGGGACTAAAAACAATTTACTGATAATCTCAAGAGTACAGAAGTCTAAAAGATCTGGGGGTAAAAATAGAGTTTAATACACAAAGGAAGGCAACGTGGACGTACATTTATAAATTAAAAGAGGAAAAATAAGATATAAAAGCATGTTTTGAAAATGTTTTTTATTTGCATATACTGTAAATTAAATTAGGAGAAGCTTGTCATTCGTATTTTTAAACAGTGATCATTTTTAATTCAATAATAACTTGCTGCATGTATTTAGTTCAGTAGTGAAACCTTGTAATAAAAATATCACAAAATCGACATAAACATGATATAAGAGTTGGATCTCCCAGAACAGTGTAAGGTCAGAAAGTGTGTAATGATGAGAGAAGCAGGAATCAGGCCAGTGAAAACAAACACACAGAGCACTGGCCTTACGAGACACGGTGTGTTATCAGCCATTAAACTCTGCTCTCTTATCTCCTGCAATCCTTCAAGACAGTGTGTTAAACAACACTGAAAAATTCAACAGGGTTAAATATCCACTTACGCAGGCCATCTGAGCCTAATCTGAAGCATAATGTGGACTCTGAGGTTGATGATTTCATACAGCTGGAGATCCGAGAGCAAAGAATTACGTAATAAAACGCTTGGGGACGTGCTGTTATGGAAAAATAATCAATGATGGGGTTTTGTGATGAATCAGACTTACTGTCACCATCGTAAAGGTGCTTTAGTGTTTAATTTTTCTTCAAACAATGAATTAATTAACATTGTGAGTCAAAGAACAGCTTGTCGTACATTTTATGCATTTCAAATTACATTTAATGCTCTGAGAACATCTGTGGAACAAGTTCATTCCTGTTATTACTTACATTACAGCAGCTATAAACAGTTTTTCCCTCAACAGCAAACTTATCTTTTTAGCAAGAAAAAAAGTTATGTTGTTCTCTTTAATTGTTACAAAGCGCTGGCACTGGAGACTCCTTCAAAAACAGTAATAAATATTTATGAATATTAATATTTTTTTAATATTAATAAATATTTCAAAAGAAAAGTCTTATGTACATTTTTTAATCTGTTTATGTGATATGCAATACAAGATAAATTTACAAGACTGAATAGAGATTTTTCAGAATGGTTGGCCTGCATTTTACTTTATGACAGTGACTCCTGTTTTAGATATACACACCTATTCCCCCACACACACCCACACAATGTGCTATGTGTTAAAATCCTCCTTCCTCCCATTTAACAAAAGCCGGTTCCTACGCACTCGAATCCTGTCAAGGCCACTCCACCAGACCACAGGAACTCAGAGTAGCTTGAGATCTCTTTGTCCTTCTTGGGTTCCTGTAATAGATCACAGGCTAAAGGATGTGATACACATAAACGAATGGGAGCTCAGCAGTTGATTTCTTTAACAAACAGCCAGAGCATCGAATCAGGATTAGATTAGCTGGCATATGGACCATGGACCATGCCAGTGCCTTAAGCCATACAGAGGGAGACATTCTGAAAGCTTAGAAGTGGCAAAATAACATAATCAGTGCAAGATGGTTGACCTTAAAGAACAAAAACAGTTTTTGGAAAAGGTTAGAGTCGAAGAAGAAAAAATAGTGCATAGAAAAAAATGACCACTGTTGTATTACAGCTGCATTAAGAACGCTCGGCCATGAGTTATATAAACCAAAAGGTAGCTTGCATTCAGATCTATGACGCATTTCCCTGTTGAAATAGGAATTGAGTCATTTCTGTCAGCTTTGTTTTCATTCATCTGGACAATAACTTCCCTCACATTTGTCGAACTATTATTCATACGTACAGTTTGAAGGCTGTCTTCCACCTCCTCGAAGGAGCTTTGCGTGTATTGTTCACATCTGACGGATATCATATGGTCATCTTCAGGGCCTCTTGCAGACAAAAATAGTAGTAAAATACTACAGTCTGCTACTTAGAATGTAGTTAAAGAGCAGGAAAAACAGAAGGCAAGCTAAGAAGAACACAAAGCAAAAAAAAAACACATTGCCTTGTGGGTAAATAGTAAATAGACCTTGGTCTATCAGACTCTTAAGCAGACAAGAGAAGTCACATTAGTAATGCAGAGATACTCAATTTAATTTGTATAAATTGACCCTTTCACAAAGCAGATTTTGTGAAAAATATATACATTCAGATGATGAAGTATATAAATTTTACATTTATTCCTAACGAGCAATCCAGAGGTGACTGTGGTAAGGAAATACTCCCTGAACTCTTAAAAATAAAAGCTTCAGGAAGAACAAACAAGGGGATTTTTACAGTGATACAAGCCTATGTAGCTCAGTGGTGAAGGTGTTGGACTACTGGATCGATGGTTGGGAGTTTAAACCCCAAGGCCATCAAGCTGCCACTGCTGGGATCCTGAGCAAGGTCCTTAACCATAAATTCCTTACTTGTACAGATAAATGTAAGTTTCTCTGGATAAGGGTGTCTGCCAAAATGTAAATGCTGCCATAAAAGAACCGTTTTTGGTTCCCCAAAGAACCTTTCAGTAAATGTATCTTAAAAGAGCTATGTTTTTTTCTTAAGAGTTTCTTTTTTTCTTTTTATAGTCTAAAGACCTTTTTTCCACTAGAAGGAACCTTTTGTGCAATAGAAACGTTCTGAAGATGTTAAAAGTCATTCGAGATTAAAACCATACACACTGAGAAAGAACCATTTAAGACCCTCAAAACTGAACCCATCCTCTACTAAGTGACACCAGAGAGTGTGATTATAAATCATTTCCCTTCTATAACTGTGTACTCTACAGTATTTAACCTGGGAATTATTTCTACATATATTTTAACAAGAAATCTCATTTGTCGAAGATATCAAGTGATGGCAATTACGGTCCTAAACTATCTTCATGGTTTGTAAGTAAACTAAAGAAATATAGAATTTTTGTGTTGTTACTGAAGTCCGTATAATAAGTCTTAACGGCAGTCTTAACGGCAGTTTTAAATCTGTGTCATCATTTTGTAAATAAGTTTTTTAGACATAGATAGAAATCTGATCCTGCATGACTAAAAAAATAAACACACCTGGAAGTCTTCTCAAGATGGCCGCCGAGTGGATAGGAAAAGACGGGACAGGATAGAAAGGAATTAGTCACTGTTTTAAGTGCTGAAAAATGCGTTGTTCAGGAGAGACGGACATCCATCTGGCAAGGCCAATTTAGCTGTCATACAAAGGATGTTGTACACTACTGTATATGCAAGCACTATATAAAGACTAGGACTCTCATGTCAAGTTCAGACTCACAAACTGAAAGCAGAGTTTTGTTATAAGCAAGTTTGGCCTTGAAGTTAAAGCCTCTTCGGGCTGCGTTTTTCGATCTTTAGCTTAAAGAGAAATACTTGTGTTCAAAGGTTTAAACTAGATGTTATTGGAAAATCCCATCTCAGACTTCTCTACTCAGGGAAAAGCTTGAAGGCATGAAATACAAGCCAGTGATCTGGACGCTTTTAAGAGGAGATTAAAGACGTATCTGTTCTGCTTGGCTTTGAATGAACTGTTACTGTTGTTCCATGCCGATGGCAATTCAATCTAATCTAATAGTTTGTTTTGTGTGTGTGTGTGTTTGTGTAATAAATAGTTGCTTTACACTCGTAGTCTAGCAGGTTAGTTTAACAGGTTAGACCAAGAATATAATTGGAATAAAAACAGAATTGAACTGTATAGGTAGAAAGTTGAAAAGATACAGTATATAGACAATATAAACGAACAAGGGGTTTTCACAGTGATACAAGCCTAAGTTGAACTACTGTATGGTAGTCACATTAGTAATGCAGAGATACTCAATTTAATTTGTATAAACAATTCACAAAGCAGATTTTGTGACAAATCTATAAATTCAGATGATGAAATATATAAATTTTAAAATTATTTCCTAATGATCAATCCAGAGGTGACTGTGGTAAGGAAATACTCCCTGAACTCTTAAAAATAAAGGCTTCAGGAAGAACACACAAGGGGTTTTCACAGTGATACAAGCCTAAGTTGAACTATGTAGCACAGTGGTGAAGGTGTTGAACTACTGGTTCGATGGTTGGGAGTTTAAACCCCAGGATAATCAAGCTGCCACTGCTGGGAACCTGAGCAAGGTCCTTAACGATCAGTTGCTTAGTTGTATAAATGTAAGTTGCCAAAATGTAAATGCTGCCATAGAAGAACCATTTTAGGTTCCCTAAAGAACCTTTCAGTAAATGTTTCTTAAAATAACCAGCTATTTACTTAGTGAAGGTTATTATAGTGTAAAGAGCTTTTTTTTCTACAACAGAGTACTTTTTGCGCAATAGAAACCTTCCAAAGATATTAACTATATTATAATATGTAACAATATTCACAAAAGCATAAATACAATGATTAATCAACATTAGATCAAAAAATTAAATGAATTAAAAAATAAATTAGCTATATTACAATCTTCAACAGCATTCTGTCATTTTGTTTCTCTTGCAGCTTCTGATGGGAAACTGGCCGATGGTCGAGACGTCGTTTGGCCACATCCTGTGTAAACTACTGCCCTTTCTTCAAAAGGCATCAGTGGGCATTACGGTGCTGAACTTATGCGCGCTCAGCGTGGACAGGTACGTCCTAGTATTGTCTTCTTGCTGTGTGTATTTTGTGCTGTGCTGTAATACAAAATGAAGCAATACAGAAGACAAATACAATATATTTCTGTGTTTAAACCGGAAAAAGAGTATAAAGAGAAGAGATTTTATGAAGTACTTAACTCCATGACTTGTAGACTTAATGTTAGCAGTGTACAGTATTAATATATGACATAAGATACACTGAATTATGCTGAAATGTTGCCAAATCTCTCTTCACATAATATTGGTGCATCACATTCTATTAGGATTTCTTCTCTTCTTCATGTTTCTAGAGTCTTTTAGATTTTAACCAGACTTCTGATCGCTCTGAATATGAGAATGCTGTGTAGGGATTTTTGTTGTTGTTCTTCAGTTCAGTTTAGTGCATGACACTTGGGCTGGTTTAAGCTTGAGGATCAGCTGAGGAGAAAGTGTAGGGTTTCATATAAAATATGCACTGTTTAGGACAAACCTCTATATACATCTATAGGTCAGAGATAAAGCAATGCTTTTAATATTTAATTTCTTTCTTTGCCTTTAGCACAAATCAGGAACATATGGTGCTGAAGAATGTTTTCTCAATCTGAGAAAAGGAATTCATACGCTTTGACTTCATTTATTTATGTTTCGTCCTCAAATCTATTTGAGAATATGACATGACGTGCAAAAGCGTATAACACGCCAGCTACTGTGTTACATTTAGTAATAATAATGTGATTTATATTGCGTGCGGTGTAAATTAATTAAGGAGTGTTACGAGGTCTTTCTCACAGCGATGGAGGCGATACCGTTCATGAGCCACAGTCACACCCTGCAGTGTCTGTAAAATCAGTTCCCATGAAACACTCAACAGGAAAGATTAATGGATTCACTCATTTGGGGTGGAGTCTGAGAGAGAAAGAGGAAAAAAAAAGCCAGATGTTGGTTACTGAGGCCAGAGACGTCCCAGAAGGGTTTGGAGTTGGCTATAATGGTTGCTGTTTGCTGTGTGAGACAAAGAACGTATGGGCTAATTACAGTTTTTCAGGAAAACCGCAAAGAAGTGAAGGTCAGCTTCATAGCCATATCATCGCTGAGTGGTTTTAATTAAATACAAATATAAGTGTCTCAGTTTAGTCAGTAAATCACTGTTATATTTTCTTTAGATAGATAGATAGATAGATAGATAGATAGATAGATAGATAGATAGATAGATAGATAGATAGATAGATAGATAGATAGATACGATGTATAAATGTTAGCAACTTTGGGGAAAAATCTACAGTATAAAGTACCATCTCAAAGCACAGCTGTGTTTGATTTATATCCAGTCAGCTTTGAGGAAATGTCTCATTTCATCTGATTCACATCCCTGTGTCTGTCTGTTTAAGAGTTTAAAAGGTAGATACAACACCACTTGCTGAAATAGTAATGACGCATTGCTGTTAAACAGGAATGTACAAATGAGTCATGAAAAATATAGCTATGCATAAAATCTTGATGCAGCATTTTACAGGAAACGCACACAAGAGAGCAGTTATTAATGCAACACGCAAGCAAACACGGGTCTGAAGAAGGGAAATAACAAGCTTAATGACAATCAGCAGTTCTTTAATATTTACACACAGAGCACAGCTTTTCATTCGGTTTATATTAACGTCGTTCTGCTGTAAATAAAGAACGTTCTGGAATTGGTGGACGTCACATTAGGGATCGAATAACAAGTTACAGGTTGTACTGTTTTAGGAAACAAATTCAAGTGAGAGTGGTGTGAATTGGCCCCAAATGGATTTTGTTTCCGCTCTGACACTGAAGACTCTTTCTATAAGCATTCAATAATTGTCTATTCACAGAAAAATCCTCACAGGTTTTTAAAATAAATTTATTAGCCCTTCGATTCTAGGTGCGTCTCAATACAAATGCCTGTTTATTCTAGGTGTCTCAATACAAATGCCTGTTTATAAGCTAATAGAACATTCGAGCGCCCTGCGATATAACCAGTTAAAGTGCTCCTCAAGCGGTCTTTGGATCATCCAAGCTTCCTACAAAGAGGTTTTTAAATATTTTGGAGAAAGCATTTTTTGTAGGTTTTTACAGAGTAAGAGTTCACCCAAAATGTTGAGCAATTTTACTTCTAAGACTTCAAGCAATGGCTCTAAATCTCGTACAGCCCCAAGGGTGTAATTCAGCGGCAGACCCTGTGCTCTGACCCCAACTTCATTCCATGTGAAAAGTCAGTTTCCCTTGAGGTTTACATACATTGGGGTCCAAAAGTAGAGGTCTAATGAAAGTGCTAGTGACATTGTTTCTCTTTGCCATTCAAACACAAAGGTTTCCATTACAAATCATATTATCAGTAAAATCTTAGACAAGCATTACAGAATGTATTAGCATTTGGTACATACCTATATTTCTTAATCAAGCCAGCACTGACTCCAGAGGTTTGTGTAAAACCCGATGATCTGATGTTAAATCCATTGGCTTTGATGGAAGATTAAAGAAGACTCACAGAAATTTGTGTACAAATGATTTAATATCACAAATTTGCTTAGGGACTTTTGTTGGACAGTTTGAACCCCACTGCATGTACTGTAAATGTACCTCAGTGTTCAGACTAAACCTAAAAGCCAGTCAGAAAGAGTAATAATGGAAGAACAAATGACTGTATATGTGTATTCCTGGAAGTTTCTAACTGTAGTACATTTTATCCCCAAGCATTTCCAAGAATATTTTTCTGATGTTTTGACAACTTCAGTTCACCCTTATAGAGTTATTGATGATAAATCCTAGGGTGTGTTTTGAGGAGATGATTGACAGATTTGTACATGACAGTAAAACATCATGAAAATTCATCATACAGTATTTCATCATACTTTACTGGTTATGGCTCCATCACGTTAATTATGTATACATTTCTCCCAGTTCAAAATGTCATGCTAAGGGTGTTTCTGTTTTTATCCTTCACAGGTACAGGGCTGTTGCCTCGTTTAGTCGTGTTCAGGGAGTCGGCATTCCTTTACTTACTGCTGTTGAAATTGTGCTCATCTGGGTGCTGTCATTTATTCTGGCCGTGCCTGAGGCTATCGGGTTTAACATCGTGAATTTCAACTACCGCAACATGACTTTACATACCTGTATGCTCAAACCTCCTGATTCCAACAGGTTCATGCAGGTAAAAATTCACTGCAGAAATACAGCAATGCTGCCTTTACGTTCTAGAGCTATCCAGTTGAGTAGGTCAATAGACATTTTAGCACAACAACTGTTGTGATTTATTCTAAAATACCCAATGCCTTGTCATCTGAATTGATAACAGTTTTTAACAAATGTAATTTTATCAACATTTTGTTCCACCTTGTAACTCTGGACATAACTGTGAAACAATGGAATTCTGTTGAATGGAATCTAACTGGTAAGAATTAACCTAAAAATGTTAGACTACAGTTCAAACAATATTTAGCACTGTTTGATTAGCAGAAAATCTAAACTGTACTTGTTATGTATGTATATAAAGCTGTCAAAAGTTGTTCTCATGACGAAAGAAAAAAAAAACTCTTTCTCTTTCCAAGGTTTGTTACAGAACACTCTGTATCAAAGCCTAAATTAACTAACAAAAAAACCGAGAGAGAACACAAAGACAAACAGAGACAAAGACGATTCAGGGGAGGAGGGGGTGTTGGAGGGCTTGTTGGTAAAGCACAGAGTTGGCCTTTCTGGCTCACAGATCTGGAGGATTTAATTATTGACAGACCTGAACAGTGTGCAATTGGAAGCCAAAAGCTAAGCCATACAGTATGTGTGGAGCTGGAATTAACTTTCTCTTGCATAACATCGACCATAAAACTGCTAGCTATTAGTGTTTTTGTTATTAGACATAAATCTTCCTGTGCCCTCTTCCATGGCTGGATTGAGTTGAACCTATAGCTTTGTTTAGGACTCAGAAATGCTTCAAAAACGTATGATAGACATCTATATATAAGCAAAATTTGTTGCTTAACCTTAACTCAGCTATAGAACTTTAGTTCTTGTGTAGTGTATGTACAGCATTTTATGTTTATTTTTTAATCATGAAGTCTGTCCTACCTCCAGCTATACGTAGATGTAAAGGACTGGTGGCTGTTTGGATTTTATTTCTGCATGCCACTGGCCTGCACAGCATTTTTCTACACCTGCATGACCTTCAAGATGCTTAGCCACAGGAAGGGAGCGCTCCGGATTGCCCTAAGTGACCACCTCAAACAGGTAACAGAATTAATTGTTAAGCACATTTAATGGGCTGAGATTCCCAAGCTACACTCTTATTACCCTTCAACCATGGTTCTTAGAATCTAATTATCCATGTGAATGGTGCCCTGTAACGGACCAGCATCCCATCAACGGTAAATCTTAGTGTCTTGCCCAGTGCTTCTGAGATCGACCCCAACCCTAACCAAGGTAAAGCACTAACTCAAGAGTAATGATTGACCAAAGGTACAAAGGGTTTACCCTTGAAGTCCCACCCCAAAAGTGCTGTTTTACGGTTTTGGCTAAATAGAGGTCATTTTCTGAATATATATTTTAATATCTCTGAAAAGATCACTCTGTCCAATTGGTCTTGTTTATCAAAATTTTAAAAATGTTGTGCATACATGTTCTCATATATGTTTTTGTAATGCTTGTATGGTGATAATTGTGTAGGTTGATAAATGCCTGTCAGGTCACATGTTCATAGCTCAGCTGATTTCTGATTAGCCATGTGCACAAAACTCCATAAAAGATAAAGATCACAGGCAGCTGAAAACTACAAAATGGAAACTAAATGGCGAAAGTGCGCATGCTAATACAGAGCGGCAGTTCTAAAATTTGAAGTTAATCAAGCCAATCGAGCATCAAATTTAAAAGTAAATGAACACAAACACAGCTATCATAGGACACAGATGTTTGATAAACATGGTCCAGTGTACACCAAAGTGTTAGGAGCTACTGGGACAGTTCCTGTCCAGGCCAATGGGTGGGTGCTGGCAGGGCTTTAATTGCAGCAGACTTTTCTGTGTATTCACCAGGAAACATGTGCTTTGCCTTATCCTATTGTTCTGTTTTCCCCATCATGTAACCTGTTCCTCATTTGACCCTAATGTTTTGGCCTATATATATTAGACCTTATGTATCTGTCTTTGTCAGTCATTGTTTCACGTTCGTACGGCATGTTTGGATGTGTTTCAATTATTTTCAGGATGTTTTTTTATTATGTTTGGTTAACCACGTCGTATGTGTCTCTTGTTTGGCGTAAGTCTCGCTGTAGTCGATATTGTTAATTAAAGCCGTGTTTTCCATAATCCTGCATTTGGGTCTGATTCCCTGCTCGTGGGTGATTGTAAGATCCGGGGTCTGGTCCCTAACTCATTACACAAAGTGTTTGTTACAAAACAATACTGGATTGATGGCCTCTTTCTGTTCTGCAGAGGCGAGAGGTGGCCAAGGCTATTTTTTGTCTGGTCCTGATTTTTGCACTCTGCTGGATCCCCCTGCATGTCAGCAGAATCCTGAAGAAACTTCTGCCCGATCCGAATAAGGAAAACCGCTGTGACCTGTACAGGTAAGTGATAATCCATTTCCAAACACTGCGATCCTAAATGTCCCTTTTTATGACATATTCATATTATTGAGCAAAATGTTGTACCATACACCAGTTGCTGAGTTTTGGATAGTACCTGGGAACAAATGGACCCCCTTTCCAACCAAAAGTTGGTGATAATTGAACAATGTGATCACACTTTTTTTTTATAGCTCTCTATTGGTGTTGGACTATCTTGCCATAAACCTGGTCACCATCAACTCTTGCATCAATCCCATTATCCTCTACACTGTCAGCAAGAAGTTCAAGAATTGCTTCAAGGTGAGTCTAAATATACAGTACATGCTAACACGAGCCTAACACATGCTAAGAATTACCACTGTTCCCTGTCGATGGGCCTCTGCAATCTGAAAGCTGTGGGTCTGAAATTCTTCTACAGAAAAAACCAATGCTTGATTCCTGGAATTGCTTGGACCCTTACCAGTGCCTTATCCATTGCAGGCACATGTAGAGATAAGGGGGTGTAGGGAAAGAAGGGTAATATTGGATGTCATGTAATTAGTGTCATCGGATAAGCGGTAGAAAATGAATGAATGAATGAATGAATGAATGAATGAGTAATTAGTGTCAACAATTATATTAAAAAACAAATTCATTGCCCTGTCTGGGATTTCTCTAAATCAGAAGGTTGTGATGGTATATGATGTATTATGCTTTATTTAGCTAATATTACATTACACAAATTACGT
Organism: Tachysurus vachellii; assembly: GCF_030014155.1. Taxonomy (NCBI): domain Eukaryota; kingdom Metazoa; phylum Chordata; class Actinopteri; order Siluriformes; family Bagridae; genus Tachysurus; species Tachysurus vachellii. The sequence continues at coordinate 26,675,378 of NC_083465.1, forward strand.
CTGTGATTTGAGTCTAAACTCTAATGAATATTTTTCAATAATTTTTCTTGTTCTTTCCACCCTTGTAGTCTTGCTTGTGTTGTTGGCGCAGCTCAAAGAATCAAGTCACCAGCATGGGGCAGATGAATGGCACAAGTGTCCAAGGCAAAACCCAAGAACCCAAAAACTTCCAGATTGATCGTGTCATCAGGAAGTACAGCTATTAAACAAATAGATGACCTGTACAGCTTGGTGGTACTGGGATTCAAACTCACAACTGTCCAATACATAGTCCAGATCCCCTAACCACCGAGTCACCACTTCCCCACTTATAGAACCACCTCTGTCCTGGAAGATCAATCAAAACAAGGTTTCATCAGAACCAAGATTTGTTGACAGAATGGAAGTCGACCATTTAAAGGACATTAGTGCTATTCTGTGCTGGGCACAGAGTGACCAAAGCTGCTTACACACTACACAATGCGGCTGATGTATGTATGCAAAGTCTTGCTCCCAGAGCAAAATTCCCAGGATCTTCCAGGGACGTTTTGCTGTGCGAGAAAGGGCAAGGGTGGAGAAGGGTCAGCAGGATGCAGCTTAACATCAACTATAAATGAACGCAATCAGAGGCCCAGGAATACACTAAAACTAGGCTACACAAATACATGCATAAGCTATGTGTACACTTTCTCAAGGGACAGGAAACTGGAGGAAGGAAGAGTCGAGTAGTGTGTTGCAAATCCTACATATGGGTGTAAATATGGATTAGACTAAAAAAACTCCCTCTTCCTTCCCATTGCTGCTTAAATCCAGCTTTCTAAATGTAGATCTATTCATATCCAGAATGGCTAATGGATTTAAATTTCATCACTCACATCCCTCTCTTCAGGCTGTCAAAGCTTTTTGAATAGTGGGTTTCCTAACCTGGACGTCACTTTTGTTGTACTCGGATGCACTGCTTTCCGAGGGACAACTGGAGTTTTGTGAAAGCAGACTAAACAGCACCACTAATGGTCATGAGAAAAATACAAGGAATGAAATGAAGTAGCAAGAAGCAAGACTGGGAGCGATTTCTTTCTAACCCAGATTGTAGGTTCGTGCAGTCACTTCTCTCAGAGCTAAAAGATCACAGCAGCTTTTCCTGCTAATTAGCATTTAGCTCAACGGCTTAGCATCCAGCGTAACTAGATAGTTAGCGATGAATAATAATGGACATTAACAATAATGTGAAATTTTTAACAGACTTAACACATCCACTTATTTCTTGTATTTAGAAAATAGAAAAGTACAGAAAATGGCTTTTTTATATAAATGTCCTTTTTTTGTGTGTGTCTGTTTGTGTTTGTACTATTGTTTACCAATTACAAAACTGTAGTGTGCATTTCAAATATATGTATACAGAAATCTTCCCATCTGCTATTCTTGTCATATTAGATGGGTGAGACTCAGTGAGTACAGACTGCACACGGTGTTCTTCTTCCTTCTAGCAACCACAAAGATCAAGCTTTCACGCATCTGTTTATAGTTTTATAAAAACTTCCGGCTCTTTTGATGATCATCCAAGTGTTTTATTCCAAAGCTAAAACAAACACTTTTTGTCAGGAGTTGTTTATGTCCTGCTGCTCCGCCAAACACTGCTTTAGTCCTGCATTTTTTTTTCCATGAACTGATATATTCTGATTTATTCAGAGGGACAACTTGTCTATGGTAAAGTTTTTTTGTTTTGGATTTTTTTTCATTTTTTTTTTTTTTTACATTTGTCCCTATTTCTAAAACCCCTGTTCTTTGCATTTAGATTGATTACCAAATCTTAATTAGAAATATAGCTACAAGAAGCGATTAAGGGTCCAAGCACTTTCTGGTCCCACCCCTTTGAGACAGAGAAAAACCAGAACCCTTTGGAACTAGAAGCCACTGGGATTAGTTGCATTAATAAAATATTAAGATTAATATATGAAGATTTTTCCACATTATTTAGACAGAGTATTTTGAATATTAAAAATCTAAGTTTTGTTTGTTGTGGTCTCACAATTCTTTTACCCAGTGATGCCAAACAAAGAACATATGCCAGTTTGAATAATCTGTATGTGTTATACAATCGTAAAATTTGCTCTTTATTTACAATTGAATTTTAAATTCAATTTGCATTTCAAAGAGAGATTTCAATAGACCCAGGAAATCAGAGAACATCAAAAAAAGATTTGTTTTTCATTGTACTGTATATGATTTGAGGTATTTCTGTTATTGTGCTCTGTATAAACTTGCTTCAGTATTTTTTAAGTACCACTTCATATTAATCCTTTGGACGAGTTCAGAAATTCTCTTTTGACACAAGTGAAATGAGAATATGCTCGATTAAAGCTCGATTAACCGTTAACAAGAAACAAACAAAAGAAATGATTTCTTCTTGAGGACTTCCATTTGGGTTAGCTTGTCCTGACTAGCCCTTTGGTTAGAAAGACAGAGGATAATGACTTTTGACCCTCTTCGGATTTTAGAATAAGCTCACAGAGGCTAGCCAACTTCAACAAACCCTCTGTAATGAAGTTGAAAAAAAAAATGGGGGAGAGACCATTCCTAAGTTCAGAGCGAGGGCTTGGGAACGATGAGGCCTCAGCATTAAAGTGAAAAACAGCCAAGAGAACTAAAAATGTCTCTTTATTTATAACACTGTGAAACCGTACGCTTACCTAATACTCAGTGTATACATGTTGTATTATTTCTATTGTATGCTATTGAAGTATATAAGTCTATAAATATATTCTGAAATTTAGCAGCTGTTTTATATCGATTTCTTGTTTAAAGTTTAAATAAACACACGTGTATGGTTTAGAGCTGCAGTAAATTGTGTAAAAAATAGTTTTTGTGTTTTGTTTTTTTAAATTGTATTGTACATGAAGAATAATTGCACTTTTCATTAAAGATTACTTTGATTATGTAGATTTAGGTCTATACTGTAAAGCATTGTACACACAGTATGGAACGTATTAGTGTCCTCGGTTTTAGTTTATCAGCTTTTTATTTTTGCATATAGTCATGACTATAGAATTGAACAAACCAATTCAAGAACAGCTCGCTTCTGATTCATTTCTGATATGGATCGCATCGGAGCCAACCCTTGACCGACTCAAGGTCATCTGAGTGCTGCCTAAGGATTCATCCCTCGCTGAGACCCAGAAAGGGATATTAATATATGACTGACTCATTAAGTTGTTATTCAAATAATCACTTTGCTTGTTATTGGCCTGGTATTTGTCTCAGTGTTTTTAATATGTTCATGTACAGTATGTATTTTTATTTTCATTAAAATAAAAATTTTATGCAATTTAAAGCCTTGATGTCGTCTGTCTTACATCTAGACACATTTTTTTTATTGTATGTTTCAGACATTGTTAAGTGTAGTGCATGTAGTATAATATTCCACATGTTGCTATTTATTTATTTATTTATTTATTTATTTATTTATTTATTTTTAATACTTTCTTTTCCATATGAAATATTTTTCTATATGTAATTCTTTTCAAATAATTTGTCAAATTAGAGTTTATTTTTATTTTATTTATTTATTTATTTAATTTATTTATTTGTTGATTTTTAGTAGTGCTTGAACTAAATTTTCTGTTTGTAATTAATTAATTAATTAATTTACTTACTTACTTATTTATTTTTGCTCATACATATTACTCATATAACCCATGATATATATAGTGTATGTGCCCCCTCACCCCAAAGACATTATCGCTTGTCTTTTTTCCAGAACCACAAGAGAAAATACTTTCAAACACTGTTGGGAATTTTTTAACTCGAACCTCCAGGGTTTGGGGTTCGCTTCATGTCTCTGCCCTGTATATGGGGTTTGCTTCTTCTTCCAGTGCTTTGTGGGTTTCCTCCACTTACTCAGGTTTCCTCTCCAAGTCCAAATAAAAGTCGTGATGGCTGATTGGCTTCACTATATTGTCTGTAGTGTGTAAATTAGTTTGTGTGATTGTGCCTTGCAATGGACTGGCACTCCATTCAGGGTGTCTTCCTGCCTTGAGTCCTTTGGGATAGGCTCCAGGCTCCTGACAACCCTGTGTAAGATAAGTGGTACAGAAAAAATGGATGGATTAAAGTCCATACTAAATAAATGTCCTGGAATATTTTCATGTTTCTTGCTTTTTGAGTCACCTGATGACATAGATGTTGATGGATGAAGAAATTATTCAGACTAAAATTTGCATTTATATAATTCATTTAGGGGGGCACAGTGGCTTAGCATGTTCGACTCACACCTCCAGGGTTGGGGGTCCGATTCCCGCCTCCGCCTTATGTGTGTGGAGTTTGCATGTTCTCCCCGTGCCTCGGGGGTTTCCTCCGGGTACTCCGGTTTCCTCCCCCGGTCCAAAGACATGCATGGTAGGTTGATTGGCATCTCTGGAAAATTGTCCCTAGTGTGTGATTGCGTGAGTGAATGAATGAGTGTGTGTGTGCCCTGCGATGGGTTGGCACTCCATCCAGGGTGTATCCTGCCTTGATGCCCAATGATGGCTGAGATAGGCACAGGCTCCCTGTGACCCGAGGTAGTTCGGATAAGCGGTAGAATATGAGTGAATGAATGAATAATTCATTTAAATGTGGTTTAAAGTGGCCTCACAATAATATTTCAAAATAAGAGCTCTCGTAATCTGCCTTTGTACTGTATGTAGTATTATACTTTTTCTTTCACTACCCCATTTATTTGGGGTACATTCTAAATAAAGAGGTCCTATCATCTTGATAGATTCTAGGTTTTGTCCAGATTTTAGCCTGGTATGATTCATTTCATGAAACGTTCCTTTATCCAGGATGTGTGTGTTTAACTTTGATTAGAAATGATCAATAGCATTTACAATTAGAGCCTTTACTGATAACAGGAATATTTCAAAACAGTGTTTAAAATGAATAATGTTTATTGACTGACCCTTTTAGATTATTACTATTATTATAAAGTATGTTCATAAACTATGATTCTGGTTAACACTTCAAGCCAAGCGAAACATGAAATGAATCACTTAAGGACAAAAGCCAGGATTAATTATTGTTATATTATTAATTACTGCTCAAGTCTCAGAAGATTCATAATCAGTTTTTGGACATTTTCTCTCTCATGGGCTTAAGAATGCTCTCAAATGAAAACAAAAAAAAAATCCTGCCTTTTGGGAGATGGGAGGCAGTTTGAGGAAGAAGGATTTTGGTGGGAAAAGTGTGTGCTTTCCAGAGAGGAACTGAGTGCACGACAGAGAACACAGAAGAGCTGAGGATGTTATTTTCTACAGAAAAGTTCAGACTTGAAACTCTTTTAAATAAACACTTGTTAAAATCTGAAGTTTACAAAGATCAGAGAGAAACGGTGTGATGAGTGAGCTCATTCTTTTCTAATGATCAAGTGTTATTCTCACTTCCTGTGATTTATCTGTGTTGCGTTTCTCTTACTTTGACTTAGCATGACTTCAGGAATGTAAATTCATAACATTCATTCATTCATTCATTCATTCATTTATTTTCTACCGCTTATCCGAACTACCTCGGGTCACGGGGAGCCTGTGCCTATCTCAGGCGTCAGTGGGCATCAAGGCAGAATACACCCTGGACGGAGTGCCAGCCCATTGCAGGGCACACAGACACACACCCTCATTCACTCATTCACTCATTCACTCATGCAATCACACACTACGGACAATTTTCCAGAGATGCCAATCAACCTACCATGCATGTCTTTGGACCGGGGGAGGAAACCGGAGTACCCGGAGGAAACTCCCGAGGCACGGGGAGAACATGCAAACTCCACACACACAAGGCGGAGGCGGGAATCGAACCCCCAACCCTGGAGGTGTGAGGCAAACGTGCTAACCACTAAGCCACCGTGCCCCCTAAATTCATAACAATCCGTTTAAAAAAAAGGTTAGAGAAAATATATTTTAAAAATACCGAACCAAAATATTTTAAAATATATAGCATGTGATCCTTATGACTTCCTGAATGAATTTTGCATGAAATCAAAATGCAACACTCAGATTACACTAAAAAAACCCTGAGATTTTAAAAAAAATGTAAGAAAAAATATAAAAAATACAATATATATGATTTTGATATTTTTATTTTTCATTTTGATCTTCATAAACAAACCTAAATTCTCCAAAAATGCCAATGTGACAAGTAAAGGACAATTTTCAAATATTATATCTCATTCTTATTTTGTTTGCACAATCCTGTGTAGGAAGTGTGCATAAAATGCACAGAGAGATATTATTTTGTATTTTTTCTTTTTTTTTCTTCATTTTTTTTCTTCATTTTTTTTTTTTTTTAACATTGCCTATCCAGACTAGAAAAAAGAAAACCAAGCCCAAAACATCTTTGTAGGAGTTTTTCAAAACCTTGCCTAGGGCCTGCCCTAAATCTGAGATACAGACCAGAGATAATATCTGACGAAAGACTGCTACAATCAGCCGAAGAGATCGCAAAGCCTGTCACACAACTCATATGCTTCCATCCAACATAACACACATTTACAATTTAAATCTAATTTCCTACAAATAGCTGAAAAGCTGAGTGATTCTGCTGGAAAAAAATACTGTTGCATCCATGATGGTTTAGATCTAGGCATAAGGTTGAAACCAGAATCTGAGCCAATCAAAAGCTATAGACTCCAGAAGATGTCAGAAGGTGTGCTGTGGAATCGTTAGCTTGAGATCATTTAAGTGTTGTAAGTTGTAAGGTGAGACTTAGCACATTCCACAGATGTTCAATTCAATTCAATTCAATTTTATTTTATTTTATTTGTATAGCACTTTTAACAATGGACATTGTTTCAAAGCAGCTTTACAGAACATAAGAAATATTGCAAAAAATACAAAAACATTATACAAAGATTTGAACAAAGATTTAAGATCAATATTAGAAACTATATTTAAATGTGTTTGTATTTATCCCTTATGAACAAGCCTGAAGAGATTGAAGCGACTGTGGTGGGGAAAAACTCCCTTAGATGGAAGAGAAATTTGGGTGACACTTATAAATTGTTATAAACACCAGAGAACATAAACACTCATGAAGTGGAATCCAACTGAAGCTGGTACATCTCGTGATTCCTCAGGATCCTCACAGGGTTTGTGTCAGGGATGCAGGATAAAATAGACCCAAATGCAGGATAGCTAAAATAAACAGGGTTTATTAACTAAAAAACACAGACAAAAAAAAAAACTCAAGACAAAACGACAACAACAGAGAATAGCAGACACGACTAGAACACGAAAACAGAGGACTCCGCGCTGCTTAAGGCAACGCAGCTGGACTAAATACTGACAACAATTAGTCAAGTCAAGTCAAGTCAAGAAGCTTTTATTGTCATTTCAACTTTATATAACTGTTACAGTACATAGTGAAATGAGACGACGTTTCTCCAGGATCATAGTGCTCCATAAAACAAAGACAGGGCTAAAGACTTGTAAGTAGTCTTAGCCACATAAAGTGCAACTGTGCAACCTGGTGCAAACAGTGCAGGACAAGACAAACAAGACAGACAAGACAGTGCAGGACAAAAGACAGTGCAGACACAAAGTTACAAGACAATACAAAAAGTACAAAAAATGCAATACACAAAAGACAATAAGCAGTAAACAGTAACAGAAACAGCGCCGACCGACCAGTGTATATACTGTATGTGAATACTGAATGTTCAAAGAATATTTCGTGCAGTAACATTAGAATGAACACAGTTTCTTAGCAGCAGGTCTTTGGGATAATATATAGAATTGTGCAAAAAACAGCAAATGACTGAAATATTGTATAGTATGAGCGAAATGGCTGAGATATTGTACAATATGTGCAAAAACGGCTGAAATGTTGAACAGTTTGTGCAAAAACAGCAGAAAAAGTGTGCAAAACTTGTGTGCTAGACACATGAGGAACAGATGTGCAGAGACGGGGAGGAAGAGACAAGGGCAGGGCAGACACGTGACACAAAACATAAACAGATGCACATGGCCAAAGTCCGGGCTGAGTCCTGACAGTTTGCCTATCCTCGATAAAGGTGCAAGCTGGTTTCCTCAGGAGGGGTAGAAAAAGAGATCTGGGAAATTTGGAGGCAACAGCTGGAACTATTTGTTATATTCCTCAAACCATTCCTGGACCATTTTTGCAGTTTGACAGGATACATTAGCTTACTGGAAGGATCTTCTGCCAGGAGATGTGGTAACCTAGTGGTTAAGATGTTGGAATACCAATTGGAAGGTTGAAAGTTTAAATCCCAGGTTCATCAAGCTGCCAGTGCTGGGCCACTGAGCAAGGCACTTAACCCTTTAATTGCTCAGTTGTTTACAAAATGAGCTAAAAATGTAAGTCACGTCTGTCAAATGCAACAAATGCAATGAGAATATCCACATAAGATCTAGGATCCAAGGTTTCCCAGCAGAGCATTACCCAGAACATCACATTGCCTCCACCATCTTGCCTTATTCCCATAGTGCATCGTGATGCCATCCCTTCCCCAGGTAAGTGACCCATCGGTGTTGTTCACTTCACCTGTCAGTGGTTTAAATATTCCAGCAGGAGGTAAATACTGTAAAACTGACCAGCGCACAGACTAAAATTTGGACAGAAATGAGGCACTGTTTAGGAGGCACGGTGGCTTAGTGGTTAGCACGTTCGCCTCACGCCTCCAGGTTTGGGGGTTCGATTCCCGCCTCCGCCTTGTGTGTGTGTGGAGTTTGCATGTTCTCCCCGTGCCTCGGGGGTTTCCTCCAGGTACTCCGGTTTCCTCCCCCGGTCCAAAGACATGCATGGTAGGTTGATTGGCATCTCTGGAAAATTGTCCGTAGTGTGTGATTGCGTGAGTGAATGAGAGTGTGTGTGTGTGTGCCCTGTGATGGGTTGGCACTCCGTCCAGGGTGTATCCTGCCTTGATGCCCGATGACGCCTGAGATAGGCACAGGCTCCCCGTGACCCGAGGTAGTTCAGATAAGCGGTAGAAAATGAGTGAGTGAGTGAGTGAGGCATTGTTTAAGTTTTAGTGCTGTGGTTTTGGTGTAGTTTAGTATAGTATACAGTATAACATTACGATGAGGGCTTTGCTGCATCAACATTCAAGGAAACTTTGTCAACTTAATGAGGTTTTAATGTTGAAACATTATGGTTCATTCAAGGCTAGGATTTCCCATTACCACAGCTTTACTTATATAGAAATCTAACACTATTTGCCATCTAAATAGCATGCTAACGGACTCGATCCGAAATTCCGATTGTGATAACAATCGGAATGAAGAAAATAAAGAACAGAAATAACTTCTCCCTCATCGTTACCATCAGATGACCAAAGACAAAAACAAACTCATTTGTTTTCAGAATCCTCATCCAAACAATAAACCACATGATCCATCACGTTCCACATAACGTTCCGGTTCCCTGAACTTCTAATCATGTCCACATGTTCACAATCAGCACAGTCCTTATGAATAATTTAGATATTTGCTGAATAATTTTGAATTCTTGCTCCTAGCTCAGTGCTTTTGATTGTTATTGAGGTTATTTATCCTGTGTGTGTGTTTAATTGAGTTGAACCTATTGTTTTGATTTTGTTTTGTTGTTTTAGATTTGGCTGTTTCAGTTACAAGACACAGTGACTAAAGATATTAATGATAGAGCGGTATTTGTGTTTTCACAATTATGCCTCACCTACCTCCAGGCTGTCAGCACCATTTTCCCTCATGTCTTGTTATATTCAGGGAACCAGGATGCACAGAAAACTAATTACTGTAAATTACCTGAATTATAGTCAAGAGTTTGTAGACACCTGATCTGTAGACCCATATGCAATTCTCCCATTCCAGATTTAATCCCATTTTTCTGTTAAAATAACTCCACTTTTCCAAATTTTGGAGCTTGGCTGTGTGGATTGTGATCATTCAACTACAAGAGCGTTATTGATATCAGGCACTGATGTCTGTTGAAAAGGCTCCAGTTCCAGTTTGATTTCTTGGACCCAGTTCTGGGTTTCGGTTCGTGCTTATTTTGTAATGGTCCTAAAACCTAATTTAGATCCTAACAAATTAGCAAATTACAGACCCATTTTAAACCCCCCATTTATGTCTAAATGATTAGGTTGTTTCTGCTCAGTCATGCAGGAGAACAATATCTTTGAAGAGTTTCCCCATCAAAGTCACAAATTACTTGTTCTTAGCTTCGGACCAGGACTGCATCTCACTATTAGTTCTACTTGATCATACTGATTCATTTGACATTATAGATCATGACATTCTTCTAGACCGCTTACAGAATTTCACAGGCATCCAGGGACAGGCATTAAATATGGTTTAGTTCTTACCTGTCTGGTCGTTGCCATTTTGTAGATTTACATGGAGAATCCTCCAGTTTAATGCCAATGAAATTTGGAGTCCCTAAAGGATCAGTTTAAGGACTGCTGTTTTTCTCAGTATATATGCTTCCCTTGGGAAATATCATTAGAAGGCCTGTGGTAGCCTAGTGGTTAAGGTGTTGGGCTACCAATCGGAAGGTTGTGAGTTCGATCCCAGGTCCACCAAGCTGCCACTGTTGGGCCCCTGAGCAAGGCCCTTAACCATTAATTGCTCAGTTGCTCTGGATAATGATGTCTGCCAAATGCTGTAAATGATTAGTTTCCATGTTGTTATGCTGATGATACCCAGTTATATATCTCGTCAAAACCAGATGAAATTTCTAAATTGTCTATGGTAACCGAGTGCGTTAAAGATATTAGAGACTGAATGACCTCTAATTTCCTATTGTTAAATTCTGAAAAGACAGAAATATTACTGATCAGACCAACAGAAATATTACTGATCGGCCCAAAAACCACTACACAGAAGCTCTCACAATTCAACTTCTATTTAGAGGGATGTACTGAGACTACTAGCTTGACAGCAAAAGACCTGGGTGTTATATTAGACAGCAACTTGTCTCAATGCTGAGAAGCTCGTGCATTCATGACCTCCAGACTGGACTATTGTAATGTATTACTAGGTGCTTGTCCTGCATCTTCAATAAAAAGGCTACAGTTAGTCCAAAATGCAGCTGCCAGAGTTCTTACTAGGTTGAGAAAATATGATCATATAACCCCAATTTTATCATCTCTACACTGGCTACCTGTAATGGATTAGGACCCGTGTATCTAACCAGTTTTCCATTACGCTTTTCACTCTGTCACACTTTTCGCAATCACAATCACCGAGGCAACCAGCTCCAGTTGTGTTCCCCTTCATGAAGATTTTCAGACCTAACCTGTGAGGCTCCTGAGGCATCTAGGGATTGTACCAGCTTCAGTTGGATTCTGCTTCATAAGGATCTCGAACATTCGACAATTATTGAGACGACGTACATTGTTAAAAGTGCTATACAAATAAATTTGAATTAAATTGAATTTATGGCATTTGGCAGACGTCCTTATCTAGAGCAACGTACTGTACAAAAGTGCTCTTAAGTGTCTATCGATGAATACATTAACACCGCTTCACTAGGACTTGTACAGACTTAGTATACCATCAAGCTAAAACTGTTCAGATGTCCAGTGACTGTTCAGACATCTAGGGGACCTCGGCGCCAGAACAGACTTGCTGTATCCTTGAGTCTTGCTGTATTACTACCTCTTACTCAGAGAGATGGTTGGAACAGTCAAGCAGTGCTAGTAGCTCTGAGTGTGATCGTTCGCACCATAGCGTTGGTCTGGGTTCAGGTTCTATTGAACCGCAGTGGATTTATCTACAAATGACAAAATGCATGAAACTTATCAGTTTTTATTACTTTTATTACATTATTTGAAGTAAAGTACAGTATCACAACTCTTCCATGTTCCACACCGTTCTCCTGAAACTCCTGCTTCATGTGTGTTGTGGAAACTATGATGTCATCGGCTAAAAGACAAGCATAGGTCACTTTTCTTCCTCAAGTGCTTATACTGCAAGTGAATGGATTTATCATTGATCCGTATCCAATTTAAACCTAAACAGACTCCTGGAAACATTTTCGTTACTGAAGCAAAGATGTTTATTGGATGCCATAAAGCTAAATCCCTTTAAAGTTAAAGAAAAAAAAGCATTTTAATATTTTCCTGAAGATTATTATGTCATATAAAGAAAATCATTGAAGATGTCTATTTACAGGGTAAACAAATAATAACACGAACAAAGCTTCAGCCATAAATGTGTTTTATCAGCCATCTCATTTATTTTTCAGTCACAGAAGCCTTGGTTGAATCCTGTATGTCTCACGAGGGATTAATCGCAGACCTGAAAAAATCTTTGCGCTTAATCTTTAAATATGTTTCCTGATTTCTCAGACAGAGCAGCTGTTTGTCTGTCCCTGCCCTAACATGGCAGCACCACTTGTGCCATTTTGCACAGCAATCGCTCGCAGACATTCAGTACTGTGCTTGAAATGGCTGTGGCAAGAGTCATGTGTAATTTATAAAAGCCAAAAGGATCTATTCAATATTCATGCACAAGCTGTCCCACCAGAGCCGGTCGTTTGTGAGACTTGGGGGCAGTGTAATAACCGAGCAACGACACAATATGAAAAAGTTCAAACATGCCGCCATGCAATCAGAATCTGATCTTTTAGATAGTCTAGACAACCCCGGTGCTATCCCAGCAGCTCTTCTTCTGTTTGAGTATAAAATCTGATCTGCAGTATGTTAGGAAGTGGCAAAACTAATTGCTGGCAGAGATGTGAGCTAGCGCTAATCCCCTAGCTTCCCAGGAAAAACAACAAGAGTGAGGGAGAAAGGAACAATATGCTGGGTGTTTAGCTTTTACGGCCTGCCCCGGCTTCCAAAAAAATTCAACTCTTCCCGACATAAAACACCATTAAAGACTTGATTGCCATTCGCAGGGTAACAGAGGTAATCGAGATGGATTGGAACAGTGCAGTAAAGCAGACGTGTTACGAGCTCTCTGAGGTCATCAAATCAGACTCGTGGAGAAAAGACAGACCTAATAACAGAAACGGCAGACAAGCCAATTACATCAGTTTGCTTAATGTGATTAGGATTTGAAATATCAGCTGGCAGATTACGTGGGTCAGGTTCAGGGGCAGCTGCATGTCTGCTCGCTGATAAATTATACCATAGCGACACTGAATTAGTTAGGAGGAGTCCACAGTCCACGGCGCTTTCTAAAAGTTAGATGTAATGCCAACATAGATTTATGTTTTCCAACACGGGCAAAACTCCATGACGGAGAACTTTCCAGGATTCCCCGTAACATGAAATGTTTTTGTTTTGTAGTGAGGACAACAATAGAGGACGTCTTACAGCTTAGAGCTGCTGTAACTTAAGTGAGAACAAGGAGCTCGTCCTGTAGATGATTCACAACATTAAGTAACTATAAATGAATAAAAAGTATTATGTGTCAGTTGTGCTTTTGTAGGAAAATATTGGAAAGTTTAAGAAAGAAACATCCAATGTTAATTATTTTCACTTCTCTATGTGTTTCATTCTTTACTCTAGAGATTGTTCAGACTGTACAGACAATTTTACTCAGCTTATGCTTGAAATTGTGTTTAGAACTATCTGCTAAAACAACAAGACTATTTATATTTGTGTTTTATCAGAACGTAACGTACATCCAGTGTCGTGTCAGTCGAATTTATGTGGAAATAAATCCATTGTGAAAAAAAGTCAGAATGTAATTCAATTTAGGAAAAGTGTCAGGATAAAAATATGTTTGTAAAAGAAAAATCATGTGAAAATAAAATTTTGGAAATCACACACTGAAATAAATAAATTGTAAAAAATAAAATTATATGTGCATAAAAGTTAAAACTAAATTGTGGGAAAAAATCTTTGTGAATATAAATAAATGTGTAAAAATAAATATGTGGAAATAAATGAATTGTGGAAAAAGAAAAGAATTTATAGGAAAATTATCCTTGTGTCTGTCCACTTTATGTGGGGGAAAAAAATAATTGTGGACAAACCTCATGTGGAAATAAAAATAGTGACAAAAATGCTGTTGATATAAATAAATCGTGGGAAAAACTTTTGTAGATATAATTTTTTTTTAAAGAAACGAATTGTGAAAATAAATCACACATGGAAATAAATAAATAAATAAATAAATAAATAGTGGGATTTTTGTAAAAGATTATGTGAAGATAAATTTACATGTGAGGATTTTATTTAGATTTTATAGAAATATAGTTTACATTAAGCAATATGTCAGTCCAAAAAAAAAAAAAAAAAAAAACATGAAGCCCAGGAGAATGAAAAGGTCAGATTTAGGGGTAGTAAAGCTGTACACTGCATAATTCAACTCATGGATGGTTATTTAATGTGCTGCTGAGCTGAGTTGATGATTTCGTAAAAAAAAAAAACTTTAAACATTAAGAACTACTAGGAATAGTGTGTATTGTTATCATTCTGGAGCGAGAACCAGAATTAATAATAAATCTGTCTTCATGTAACTTCTTAACCCAACTTTCTCTTTAACTGTTAAAGACTTCGATTAGGATTATAATGGAATTATAGATGAGATTAAGTTCAGCAACTCAAAACATTTATGATTCGAGAGACGTGAAATCATGAAATCCTTGAAGAATTTAAGAATTTTTTTTTTTTAATGTGAAAACCATGTGAAAGTGGATTTCTGGGTCCTGTGGTTGAAGCTGTGCTGTCAGTAATGTTGTGTGTCATATGATATTAATCATGCAGAAATAAATGATTCCTAAAAGTAAATGAATGGTTAGTAAAGATAAATTATAAAGATTATGAAAATAAATAAATAATAATAAAAAAAAAATTGTGGAAACAAATGAATTGCAAAGAAATTAAAGAGAAATAGAAATAAATGGAATTTGTGAAAAATACCATGCGTGTAAATAAACTGTGGAATTAAAAAAAACTTTTGAACTGAAATAAATATATAAAAATTGATCAAAAGTGTGAATAAATACATTGTGAAAGAAATCAGGGGGAAATAAACATATTGTGGAAAAAAAACTCAAACAAACAAACAAACAAACAAATAAATAATGGATTTGTTATTTTCCTTCATTCCCCAACAGTACATTAATTCATTCCTGTATTTAAAAGACGAATCATTTTATTGCTCTATATATTTTTTTTTCAGATGGTGATGATAATGGTATTGATGATAAGAAGAAGAAATAGAGAAGGTGCTGAGATTCACGGTGTAATTGTGAGTCCACACTGCCATCTTGTGGAGATTTGGTGACACGCATTCTCACATCTTTCCCTCTGTTCATTTAAACTGTAAATCTGTGTGTTTTTTTTATCGTCTTCTAGAGTTTGTGGTGTAATTTAGAGAAATGTTAAATAAGTCTTTAGGTCTATCTTTCTTTATCCATTCTCACTTCTTTATCCTATTAGTGTTATGTGGCATTTTATGCTTGTTTACATTTGTTTTTTTTTTATTATTCTGTATATACACATGCATACTGTATATACAACACATCTATCTATCTATCTATCTATCTATCTATCTATCTTCCTGTCTGTCTGTCTTTCTGTCTGTCTGTCTGTCTGTCTTTTTATTTATTTATTTGTCTGTCTGTCTTTTTGTTTATTTATTTATTTATCTGTCTGTCTCTATCTATCGATCTATCTATCTGTCTTTTTTATTTATTTATTTATTTATTTGTCTGTTCATCTTTATATTTATTTATCTGTCTTTCTGTCTGTTTGTCTGTCAGCTGTGCACTAATTGCTGACGATTTGAAGCAAAATTAAATCCCGCCTCCTTCCTTCTCATTGGTCAAATCTATCTGCTTCGCTCTACCATTGGCTGGTAATTTGAGACACTTGGCCGTGATTAGACAGAAACGAACCTTGATCTAAAACACATCACGACGTTTATACACAACACTTTGTTCCAAATTGATCACAGAACCCTGCATTTCAATTCTATCTGTATCTTAAGGATGTATGTTGTGTATCCAGTTAGTTTTCACTAACCAACTAATCAGTCGGCAGTCAAGAGGTGGGATTTGTTCGCTAAAAAACAAGACCAGATGTTGCCAGATCCGTAATAATTAAGTAGGAAGTTTTTCACGACAGAGGAAGGTTATAATATTCTGTTTCTTTGTAACGTGAAACGCTTTGTTTGAGTTCCCATTATACACTATATGTATGTGTGTATCTAAATAAATATCATATATAAATGATAAATATCTAATCAGCCTCATGTTTTTGAATATATATATGTCTGTGTATCTTATTTATTTATTTAATTATTTATATAGATGGATAGATTTAAATCAAATTAAATAAAACAAAATCCTTGATATATCTTTATATATAGATATATATCTTGTTAAAACCTTCAAAAGTTATTTCGTGACATTCTTTGCTCGATTCTTTCTTTTTTTTTTTTACTTGTTTGTATTTTTGTTTATAAGGTTGACTGGGCGTTTTAAACAGACCTGGCAACCGTCACTGACGCTGCTAACAGGAAGTTCACGGCTACATTGTTTACCTAAACTTCTGTCCTTTTATCTCGGAAGGATGTTTGCTGTCCTTCAGTGCCGTAAAGCTCAAAATTCGCCGTCATGGTGTTAATCTTTGTTTGCGGCACAATTACGGAGTCAGAACCAATCCGTCTGAGTAGATATTGAGTTTAAAGCTAGGTGTTTTTGAGAGCTAGCATGAGCGCTAAGAACCCACGAGCCGTGTTTGTTTACAATGAATCAGCTGATTAGGGTTCATTGTTCCTCACGTGAGATTTCACAACGAGCTGCTCGTGCACGGTGTTTAGAATCTTTATCACAGCTGTTTAGCTGAATGTGAGGAAGAAGAAGAGGAGGAAGAAGATGCCGTGCACTTGTGGAAACTGGAGGAGGTGGATCAGACCTCTGGTGGTGCTTCTCTACATCCTGCTCCTGCTGGTGGTTCTTCCTCTGTGCATATGGGAGCTGCAGAAATCAGAGGTCTGATTCATTATTAAAGCACAACAACACCCTTAAACACACACCTGTTTATCCTGAAGTGTCTGACATGTGTTCAGTGATTATGGTGTTCATTTGTTGGTTGGTGTTGTGTTTTTATTGTCACTTGTCGTCGCATGTCTTCAGGGGAAAGAATCAGAATCAGAATTAGGTTTGTTGGCCAGGTGTGTTGATGTTGACTCACACAAGGAAGTTGGTTCTAGCTGTTTGTGACTCTCAAAAATACAGATATAAATAACATTATACTATACAAGACAATACAGACTGTACAAGACGATACAGATTATACAATACAGACTGTACAAGATGATACAGACTATACAATACAGACTGTACAAGACAATACAGACTATTCAAGACTATACAAGACGATACAGACTATACAAGACAATGCAGACTGTAAAATACAATGCAGACTGTACAAGACAATACAGACTATACAAGACGATACAAGACGATACAGACTATACAAGACTGTACAAGACAATGCAGACTGTACAAGACAATACAGACTGTACAAGACAATACAGACTATACAAGACTGTACAAGACAATGCAGACTGTAAAATACAATGCAGACTGTACAAGACAATACAGACTGTACAAGACAATACAGACTATACAAGACTGTACAAGACAATGCAGACTGTACAAGACAATGCAGACTGTACAAGACAATACAGACTATACAAGACGATACAGACTGTACAAGACTGTACAAGACAATGCAGACTGTACAAGACAATACAGACTATACAAGACGATACAGATTATGCAAGACTGTACAAGACAATGCAGACTGCACAAGACAATGCAGACGATACAGACTGTACAAGACGATACAGACTGTACAAGACGATACAGACTGTACAAGACGATACAGACAATACAAGACTATACAAGACAATTCAGACTGTACAAGATGATACTGACTATACAAGACTATACAAGATAATACAGACTTTACAAGACGATATAGTCTATACAAGACAATACAAGATCATACAGACTATACAAGACAAGACAATAAAGACTATACAGACTGTACAAGACGATACAAGACAATTCAGACTATACAAGACAAAATACACTATACTATACAAGACAAGATAATACAGACTGTACAAGACAATACAAGATTATACAGACAATACAAGACAATACAGACAATATGATACAATATAGAGAGTACGAGTATTAAATATGAATACAGAATACTGATTGATCAGTTATGTACATAAAGTGTGAGAAGTGCATGGTGGTGCAAATAACACTATTGTGCAATATTATGCTTTTTGTACAATATACAGCAGCAGTAGTGTGTAACATATACGGATGATGTGATGACTGACAGTTCTGATAATGCAGTACAGAATGTAGTGCAGCCCAATGTTGACTGCTGCACTACAGCAGTCAACTACTCAAATAGACCACAGATGGCATCACAGACTAATATTTCTGATATTGCTAGAATTGTCACCATCGTTAACCTGCCAACGTGTGTTACATGGAGAATTTTTGAACGTATCTAGAAAAACATAATCTATTTCAAATTGTGTAAAGAAAGAAGAAATTGTCTTAAGTCACGGAACAGCAGTGATGATTATTGTTGGGAACAGTGGTGATTATTGACGGGTTGGCAGGAAGAATAGTGATTAGTCATTGTTGAGAACTATGGCGATTGTGGATCGGTTAATGGGAACAGTGATTAGCTTTGTGTTGGTGGGAACAACAGTGATCAGTAATTGTTGGGAACAATGGTTGGTTAGACAGTGTGATCAGTAGTAAGTAGTGATTGGACAGTGGGAACAATGGTGATTAGACAGTGTGATCAGTAGTAAGTAGTGATTGGACAGAGGGAACAATAGTGGTTAGACAGTGTGATCAGTAGTAAGTAGTGATTGGACAGTGGGAACAATGGTGATTAGACAGTGTGATCAGTGGTAAGTAGTGATTGGACAGTGGGAACAATGGTGATTAGACAGTGTGATCAGTGGTAAGTAGTGATTGGACAGAGGGAACAATGGTGGTTAGACAGTGTGATCAGTGGTAAGTAGTGATTGGACAGTAGGAACAATGGTGGTTAGACAGTGTGATCAGTGGTAAGTAGTGATTGGACAGTGGGAATAATGGTGATTAGTGATTGGACACTGGTAACAATGGTGTTTTGTTTTTTGGACCAGTGTTCAGTGATTGGTCTGTGGTGATTAGTGACTGGTGTTTTATTTCTCACTCGCCACTTCACGAGAACTCCGGCATAGAAACAGTGGACACATTTTCACTAATGCAGGACTCGACGTCCCAAAACGAAGTGCAAGTCTATACAAGTCCGGGTCTCATTCTTGACTAGTTAGTAATCTATGAGGTAATGAACACGGTGATGTTGATGATGGTGTTAGCATGAAATGTGAAGCTTCGGAGGCTGATCTGTGAGCGGAGCGTACAGACGACGAGGTGAAAAAGCGGGCAGACTAAAGGATCAAAGCACTGCCGCAGCCCAATGTATGATTAAACAGCTCCCTAATACCACTGCGCTTCTATCGTCGGGTTGAACAAAGTTGTGGATTAAACACAGCTGAAACTCACATACTGATAATAAACCGATAAATATTGGTTATTCTTGATGCTCTCTGATGGTCTGTTCTGATCTTTCTGATTTTTTTTCCAACTCACAGGTTGGCACCCACAACAAAGCCTGGTTCATTGCAGGCATCTTTGTCTTCATGACAATCCCCATATCACTTTGGGGGATACTTCAGCATCTCGTGCACTACACCCAGCCCGAGCTACAGAAACCTATAATCAGGTAAACATCGCATCAGGTGTTGGGGACGAGCCGTTTACCGTTTTTGGTTTAAACGAATTGGGTTAATTGTTTTGGTGGCAAATATATATGTGACCAATATTAAATATTTTCCATATCATTCATTCATTCATTCATTTTCTACCGCTTATCCGAACTACCTCGGGTCACGGGGAGCCTGTGCCTATCTCAGGCGTCATCGGGCATCAAGGCAGGATACACCCTGGACGGAGTGCCAACCCATCGCAGGGCACACACACACACACACACACACTCTCATTCACTCACACAATCACACACTACGGACAATTTTCCAGAGATGCCAATCAACCTACCATGCATGTCTTTGGACCGGGGGAGGAAACCGGAGTACCCGGAGGAAACCCCCGAGGCACGGGGAGAACATGCAAACTCCACACACACAAGGTGGAGGCGGGAATCGAACCCCCAACCCTGGAAGTGTGAGGCGAACGTGCTAACCACTAAGCCACCGTGCCCCCTTTTCCATATCATCCACCTGATAAAGTGGCAAGTAGATGAACGTTAACACAGTTCGTGTTCGTACTGTACATCTGACATGATACAAGTGTGGATTTTCAAATCCCTGAATAAACTCAATCCCCAAGCTCACACCTAAGCTGAGAATCAAACCCGCAGCACTGGTGTTTTGTATCAGGTGTTTTTCACTGTACTATATAAAACTCCTGGATGTTTAACATCAGATTAATGACATTCACAGTTTGTTGAAAATAAAGCTCGCTTAAGCAGCTTTAATTCAATCCCTGTGTCCGTCCTGAATGCCGTTGTCTTAAAGATATCTCGCTCAGTACCGATTAGCGAACGTGATTTAACGGGATCAGGAATGAGTCACTGAGTCAAATCAGCAAATTAGACTCGGTGTCAGCCAAACGAGCCACCAACCCTTGAAACGACGAAACACCGTTAAATGTTAAATATTTATTTTAGTTCATGCTCATGTTTCAATCATCTGTTACACCTTCATGTCTCTTCTGTCTGTTTCTTTCCAGGATATTATGGATGGTTCCGATATATAGCTTGGATAGTGTGAGTGTTATTTTGTTATCCTCTACGAATCCTCGTGTTCGCTTACCGTGCCGTGTTTGAGATGTTTTTTTTTTTGGGGTTTGTTTGCATGTTTTTTCCATTGGCTCTGTGATCCAGGGGTAAACTGTAAACAATAAACCAATGTAAAAACAATCACCGTAACTCTGCTTCACTCCATGTAGAATAACAGCCCCAACATGTGTTATGGTGTTAAAATGTCCAAATGTCTCTTTCTGGCTCTAGTGGATCGCCCTGAAGTACCCGAGCATCGCCATCTACGTGGACACGTGCAGAGAGTGCTATGAAGCCTACGTCATTTACAACTTCATGATCTTCCTAATGAACTACCTGGAGAAGCAGTATCCCAGCCTGGTGCAGATGCTGGAGGTGCAGGACCAGCAGAAACACCTGCCGCCACTGTGCTGCTGCCCGCCCTGGCCCATGGGAGAGTGAGGGCATCTTTATATAGCTTCTGTAGATCATTAAACAATTACATTTATGCCGTTTGGCAGACGCTCTTAATTAGAACAACTTACTTTTTTTATCTCCTTTTATACAACTGAGTGATGGAGGGTTAAGGGCCTTGCTCAGGGGCCCAGCAGTGGCAGCTTGGTGGACCCGGGACTCAAACTCGCAACCTTCCGATCAGCCTTAACCGCTAAGCTATCACATCCCTCATAAACAAAATAACAATCATTTACATTGATCATCCTGATCAAAAGTTTACACCCCCTGGCTCCTAACCTGTATCATGTTGCCTTCATGAGCATCAGTGAACCTTTTGAACCTTAATAGTCGTGTCCTAGTCCCTCAATCATACTCGGTGTGAATCGATGCACCTCATCATCGTAGAGCCAATCGGAATGGAGTCATGTATACAGAAAATTCTAGAAAAGAAGTGCAGGAGCTAGAGGACTTTTTTTGAAAGAACACTGGGCTCTCAGGATAAACTCATAAACATGATATTATTCAAAACATCAAAACAAAGGCTTCTTCTTCTTCATTGAGTGATTTAATCAACTGAAAGAAGAAGATCAGTTATCCTCAGTATTATTACAGTACTTGCTTGTAAGATGGCACCCAGTACTGTATAGAAATAAAACCTTGGATTATTTTCATATCCTTAATAAGTGCTACTCTTGTGAACAGTCATCCGTGTACTTGACCTTCATAACTTATGACCATGTTGCATCTCATCTCTGAACGTTTGCTGGGGGATGTGGTAGCTTAGTGGTTATGGTGTTGGACTACTGATCAGAAGGCTGTGAGTTCAAATCCCAGGCCCTCCAAGCTCCTGCCCCTGAGCCCCTGAGCAAGGCCCCTAATGCTCAGTAATTGGCTCTGGATAAGGGCGTCTGCCAAAATGCTACAAATGAATGAGACTTTTCTTCATGCAACAACCACCATTTATTAGTTTTCTGTAAAAAAAACACACCCTGAATTGTTTTTAATGAGTTGTATGATATCCAGTCTAGGTGGTCATGATGAAGTAGAGGTTGATGTGTGCAGTGTGTGATTGGTGTAACTGTGTGTACAGGGTGATGTTGCTGAGATGTAAGCTGGGTGTTCTGCAGTACACTGTAGTGAGACCCGTCACCACAGTCGTCGCATTGTGAGTGTCCCATTTACCCACTGAATTCTGTCTCTCTCTCACTCTCTCTCTCTGTCTCTCTCTCTGTCTCTCTCTCTGTCTCTCACTCTCTCTCTCTCTGTCTCTCTTTCTCTCTCTCTCTGTTTCTCTCACTCTCTCTCGGTCTCTCTCTCAGTGTCTCTCTCGGTCTCTCTGTCTCCCTCTCTCTCTCTCTCTCTCCCTCTCTCTCTTTCTCTCTCACTCTCTCTCTCTTTCTCTCTCACTCTCTGTCTCGCTCTCTCTCGCTCTCTGTCTCCCTCTCTCTCTCTTTCTCTCTCACTCTCTGTCTTGCTCTCTCGCACTCTCACTCTCTGTCTCTCTCTCGCTCTCTCTCTCTGTCTCTCTCTGTCTTTCTCACTCTCTGTCTCTCTCACTCTCTGTCTCTCTCTCTCTCTCTCGCTCTCTCTGTCTCTCTCACTCTCTCTCTCTCTCGCTCTCTCCCTCTCTTTTCCTTTATATCTCAGTATTACAAATACAAGTGTTCTCATATATAAAAGTAGAGCTCATTTTAGAGCCGTGTCATCATTTCTCCTCTTCAGAAATTCGAGGCTAAAGTTACAGGAACCTCATGATGGACTGTTAGCATGCTTTTTTTCTTTTGTCTTCAGGATCTGTCAGCTTTGTGGGGTTTACGATGAAGGCAACTTCAGCTCCAAAAATGCCTGGACCTATTTAGTGATCATGAACAATCTCTCCCAGCTCGTACGTACCGCTTTATTCATCATCCATCATCCTCTGGGTTTGTCCTCAGTGCAAAGACGCACGAGAATTTAAACTCACAATAAATACATGATTAAGTAAAATATTTTTTAGGTTTATTATCATTATCATCTACAGTTTAGATCAAAATTAGAGAACAACCTACAATTCAAGGTCACTTCTTAGTCCTATTCAAAATGATCTAAACCGGAGTAAAAGAGCAGTTTTTTAAGCATATTTCATGAGTTACATTCATGAGAACACTTTCATATTCCCTCCAGTTACTGGTGTTAATCTGTCACCTGGTGCTAATTTCTTTAATTACCTGACAAACCCTATTTAACTGGCAGCCTAACTTTCCCGTCTTCACTGAATTTTGCAAGATGGTGAGTTGTTTTAAAGTGACTGAAACCCTCCGGCAGCAGGTTGTACAGATGAAGGCCAAAGGGATAGACCCTTTCAGCCATAACAAGAGAAGTTCGTAGTTCCAAATCTATGATTTCTAGAATATTGCATCTTTACAACGTCACAAACTCATTCAAGTCACACAAGAGTCTGTTATAAAGCAAGGCTTGAGGTCTCCATGGCATCTAGGCTGGTTCTTTAAAGCTCCTAAGCAGATAATAAAGTCATTTCTGCTGTTTGAGTAACTCTGTATATTACAGCCTTCACTGTTTTTCCTCAGTTTGCCATGTACTGCTTGGTGCTGTTCTACAAGACGTTAAGAGAAGAACTCAGCCCCATCAAACCAGTGGGCAAATTCCTGTGCGTCAAACTTGTCGTGTTCGTGTCCTTCTGGTAAGAAAAAATGTATTATATCATACATCAAAAATGTGTAGCTTGGAGTGGCAGCTTGGTGGCCCTGGGATTCAAACTCATGACCTTCTGATCAGTAGTCCAACACCTTAACCACTAAGCTACCACATCGCTGCGTTATATAAAACGTTCATGGCTCTGTATATGTGACGATGACAGGGTTCAGGGATGTACAGTGAGAGACGTCAGATTATAAAGAGGGGTTAGTATGAGCAGTGTGAAATGTGCAACAAGATGACGCAGGACTGAGATTACTGTCACCTAGGAAAGTATTTCAAGTGTTATTTCAAGCTCTATAATATACCAGTGAATGAATTTGAGTGCTCGAGAATTTATTTGAAATGTAAATGAAGTTCGAAGGTTTCGTCTTTCACTTCCAGCTTCCTGAACATGTTCACCGTGTAGGCATTGACCTCTCCACTCAATGATTTCTCCACTCTACAAGATGATTATTCTAATTGCAAAGATTCATACAAACATTAACTTTCAGTCATGTGACCTAAATCATTCATTCCTTCATTCATTTTCTACCGCTTATCTGAACTACCTCGGGTCACGGGGAGCCTGTGCCTATCTCAGGCGTCATCGGGCATCAAGGCAGGATACACCCTGGACGGAGTGCCAACCCATCGCAGGGCACACACACACACTCTCATTCACTCACGCAATCACACACTACGGATAATTTTTCCAGAGATGCCAATCAACCTACCATGCATGTCTTTGGACCGGGGGAGGAAACCGGGGAGAACATGCAAACTCCAAACACACAAGGCGGAGGCGGGAATCGAACCCCCAACCCTGGAGGTGTGAGGCGAACGTGCTAACCACTAAGCCACCGTGCCACCCGACCTAAATCATGTGCTGCTAAATAACGATGATGATTATAACGGCGTCAGACACAAATGTGTCGATCTCTCTCCCTGAATTGTTGTTCAAGGAATGTATTGGAAATTAAATATATTTGGCAATGAAACAGTACTGATTTTCCTAAGAAAAGTTCCCAGTTAAAAAACTATATATTTAGTTAAATAACATATTAAAACTGACCAGCATTAATACAGACCAGATCAGATGAGAGTGACACCTGAGATTGTAATTGAGATGGTCAGGATCGTCACAACACTCTCTCTCTCTCTCTCTCTCACACACACACACACACGCACACACACACACACACACACACAGTTTTTCCGATTAGTTTACGGATTAGTTAAAGGACACGACCCTGCTATATCTCTAATGCATCTAGATCTAGATCACAGGTGATCAGTGCAGCCTGTGTGATTGCCTCAAATTGTCTTTGTGTAACTGTGTGTATTAACACACTAATAACTCTTTCTCACACACACACACACAGGCAGGCGGTGCTCATTGCATTGCTCGTGAAGGTTGGAGTGATTTCAGATTCTCACACCTGGGACTGGGACAGCGTGGAGGCTGTGGCCACCGGACTGCAGGTACTATACCACTTACAAATGTTCACTCTCAACTGTTCATCTGTCTCTTTATTCCATCTGCTTAAATAAACCTGCTTGTGCTCTGGTTTGGTTCCAGGACTTTGTCATCTGCGTGGAGATGTTTCTGGCAGCCATTGCTCATCACTTTAGCTTCACCTACAAGCCGTACATTCAGGAAGCAGAGGAAGGCTCGTGCTTCGACTCTTTCCTGGCCATGTGGGACATGTCAGACATCAGGGCCGACTTCTCTGAGCAAGTGCGCAACGTCGGTGAGTCGCTGATGAGCTTCAGGAAGTGTAGGAAAGAAAGAAAGAAAGAGAGACAACGGAAGAACAAATTAAAGACAGAGGGTGGGAGGGAAGGAAGGAAGGAAGGAAGGAAAGATAATGGAAGAACAAAACAAACTGACAGAAAGATGAGGGAGGAAGGAAAGAAAGGAAGAGAGACGAAAGATGAACAAAATAAACTGACAGACAGATGAGGGAGGAAGGAAAGAAAGGAAGAGAGACGAAAGATGAACAAAATAAACTGACAGACAGATGAGGGAGGAAGGAAAGAAAGGAAGAGAGACGAAAGAAGAACAAAATAAACTGACAGACAGATGAGGGAGGAAGGAAAGAAAGGAAGAGAGATGAAAGAAGAACAAAATAAACTGACAGACAGATGAGGGAGGGAGGGAAGTAAGGAGAGAGAGAGAGAGACAAATAGACAGGGAAGGAGAAAGAAAGAAAAAAGAGGGTGGGAGGGAAGGAAAGAATGATGGAGGGAGGGAAGGGACAGACAATGAAAAGACAATTAAAAAAACAAGATGCAGGCAAAAAAGGGAGGGAGGAAAGAAAAAACAAACTTTCCTGCAGCCAAAATAGAGAGAGTGAATAAAACAAAATAAATGACAGGTTATTTTAAAGGTGGGGTCTCCAGTTTTTGAAAGCCAATGTTGACATTTGAAATCACCAAAACAAACACGCCCCTAACCCAAATGGGTCCCACCCCTGTATTGATAGCTCCGCCCACACATACATACGTAACCCAGGCAACTAATGGAAAGAAATGTGTCTTTATCATAGCTGAAGGGAAGAACAATACGATTGTAGATAAACAAACAAGCAAAAATGACACACAAGCATAATCATGTAAAGGACAAAGACATATATTAGTTCTGTGTAACAAAACAAAACCAACGTTACTCACCTATCGAGAAGGAAAAAAGCGCCTCGGCGTCTTAAGTAAAGTTGGTCACATTCACAGATTGGAGTTTCCCGAGTCAATAACTCCTGAGCTAAACGCTGTTACTACACAAAACACGGTTGTAGCTGCCTCTCTACATTACTACGATAGAAAAGAGGTGTTATTTGTGTAGTAACAGCGTTTAGCTCAGGAGTTATTGACTCGGGAAACTCCAATCTGTGAATATGTGACCAACTTCCTGCTCCTTCAGTTCTCTCCAGCGCTGGAAAGCTGATCCTATATTAACACGTCCTACTTCTTACCTTATCGTAAGCCTTTCTTCGCTTTCTTTCTTTGTTTTTATCCTCCATGTCAATGTTAAAACCGCTTTCTGCTAATGTCACACATGCGCACTGAACACTCTCTCCGCACATATCGACAAGACACGCCCCTTTCTTCTCATTGGCTACAGGTTTGTTTTGATTGTGTTGTTTTGTATTCGGCCCGACCCTACCTTTAACAGAGAATTCTGTTCTATTTATTTATTTATATTGTCTGCTTGTTCTCCCGCAGGACGGACGGTTATGGGCCGTCCCAGGAAGAACTACTTCAGCGGTGACGCGGAGCATGATGAACACAGAGGGCTGTTGTCCTCCAGCTCTCAGGACGCCGCTGTCACAGAGGCTTCCTCCACTCCTCCGTCTCCATCAGGACTCTATCAGGGTCTGGGACACACTCGTCCCCCTCACTCACGCTCAGCCCCTGCTGAACTCTGCTCCACACCCTGGGTGGGAGACGTAGACGACGTAGACGACATCACACCCACCGTGCTGTCCGGGGATCCCCAAACCCAGGCGCACACACACTACGCTACGATCACTTAACACACTGTTCATGTTCATCCCAGTTAATCATTCACTGGGAACAGCAGGTTTAAAGGGCACACAGGCGGGAGGGGTTCGTCTGTCTGTTTCACCACCAGGTTTTAATTCATTTTAATAAGAATCCAATACATTTTTTTTTTTGAAGAAGCACATCATTAAAAAACTTTTTTTTTTTTATAAATTGCAAAACATTTGATTGACAGCTGGCCCTTCTGCGGAAACGCATGCGTAACATGTTCCACAGTCACACTGTGTCCTTGTGTCGTTATTGTTAAAATCGCAGTTAATCAGTTAACTGAAATGTCCACACACACAAACACACACACAGAGTGCCAAAGTGCTCAAAACCTGTGGAAAAAGCTGAAGTGTGCTAATGACATTTATGACGAAGGGCACAATATACCCCAAATGCATGAAGCTTTTTTCCTCACTCAGCCTCTAAGCAAAAAATAGTTGCCTCATTTCCTGTCATGCTCTATTTTTAAATTCTAATTCCTTAGAAGGATATACTGTTTCTATTCTTTTATGTTTTTGGTTAATTTATTTAATGTTTCATTTTAAATCACCCCTGAACCGTTTGTACAGGTCCAAAGTGAAAAGGAATTTAATGTTTTTTTTTTGTTTGTTTTTTGTGTCTTTGCTACAAGGCTAATGTTGCTAACAACTAAGCAGAGGTGCCAATATTTACAGTTTAGATGTAGCATTTACAGATTATGTCTCTGTATTAGAGCAGTACATTCAAGGTTAAAGGACGTATAGAGGTCTTTCTCTGCTCGCTAGAATTGGCACCTCTGTGAGAGAAAGGAGCGTATAGCCTCCAGATTAGCACTCGAATCAAACTATGACGAGATTTGGTAGGAAAATGATTAAAAGGATGTTACTGGATCTAAAGATTTTCAGTTTTATCTTGAAAATTAATCACTTCCTGTCTCAGGACATTGTTTGCTATGACGTTAAGCACCAACCTCAGGTTATGGGGTGTGGCCTACAGTTAAAGGCGGAGTTAAAGCGTCAGATTATTTGGAGGCTAAGAACACATGCAGATTTGATTCATCATTTTAATTATATATATATATATATATATATATATATATATAAAAACACTAAACTGTTCATGTCCAAAAGTTATAACTGAATCAAGAATAGCTTCTGAGGCAGGAGGGGGATTATGTGGAGTCATTGTTGGTGACATTAGCTTTGTGGCTCTGGTACAAATAAAAGATCGAAATATTTTGGATGGAGTCTTGGCTGATGGGTGACTTTTTTGGGGGGGGAAATTGAAGAATGGTGATTGAAATGATAACACAAGCTTTAAGAGAGAGAGGAAATTAAGTGGACTGATTTTATACTTGTTTGTTCACCAAGTAACAAATAGGAGAGATTATTTAATCTCTCTTATATATATATACACATATATATAATGTACATTAATGTAAAATCTAATAAAAAAAATAAAAAATCCGGCTTTTCTTTCAAATGTTATTCATGTGACATATCACTTATAGACCATTAAACATAACAGGACTATGGACGAACTGGTCAGTGTGCTGGTTGTTTAATGATCCCACTGGTATTGAGGGTTACAAAACATTCCTAAGTGCAAAAACCCGTCCACACTAAAATTAAAGGGGCGGTCCTTTGAGCATATCGCACGCTCGCTGTGGATCAGACTTGACAGCGTATCTGCAATACCACGCATCGTATGATATGCCCTTGATAAAAAAAATGAACCTGATTAAACAGGACTAAAAGCATTAGTAGATTTAAGCTCTCAGACAGACACTTGCTGTAACCAATCAGCAACAAGCATATGTTTAATAAGGACCGCCCCTTTCCGTTTAGAGATCATGACCGCGGTCACCGGTTTCCCGGCTACGTTTTTAGTTTGTGTTTCATTGCTTTTGCACTTACAGGCCACCGTACCGTTAACATTCATATCAAAGCACGTGATTAATACAGTCTCAGTGTAAAAAAAAAAAAGCCTTTAAAGAAGCAGTCTGTATTTTTATTTTTTTAAAAAAATGATTTAAAGATTGTAATAGTTATATAATTGTAATGTTCCTGGCATGCAGAGAATGTGGCATGCTTCTTCATTTCTCTTCTTTTTCAGGTTTTCCTCAACCTGAATTTAGCCCTGACCCTTTCAGATGGGCAGAAAGGGAAAGTCAGTGTTTATGCATTGCATTCCACATCATGTACATGATTAAGGGCTGTAAAAAGACACAGCGCTCCTTTAAGAGATTCCTTTACAGATTTCATCCTTTACAGAAGTCAATGCCTCTCGAAGGATTACTCCGTTAAGCCTTTTCCCATCCTTTCCCTTAATGTTCTCCAGTCTCCTCCTCTTTCAGCTCTCTGATGGCTGTTATGGAGATGCTGCTCTTGTGAAACTGGACACTCAGCCTGACCCAGTCACCCGTTTTCACCACCAGAGGGCGCTGGAGGATCACGGCTACCTGCTTCCAGTGTGAATCCGACCTGAACGTGCTCACACACGTGTCAGAGTCAAGGTAGACGTGGTACCACAAGGGGATGGCCGTCACCCTGCCTGAGGCGTTCACTCTAACCTGCAGCAGTAACAGGAAGTCCTTATTTGGCAAAGGCACACACACTCACACATCATATCAATATCTAACGTTTGTAAACACTGGCACATCCTGAAGAGAAATCACATTCCTCTCGGTCTACGATGGCAAAAAACGTAAAGAATTTTAAAAGAAAACCCTTTTACCCGGACGTCTCTGCTGGTGTAGTTGTTGACACTGTTCATGAGGTCGAGGACGAACAACTCGGACGGGTCGCTGAGGTGTCTGCACTCCAGTGTGGACAGATCTAAAAACACATGAACAGGCACCTGGGGAGAAAAATAAATAAATAAATCAAACTAACGTTGAATTACTGCTAGTGTGAAGCCTGTGTTTGAAGGTTTGAGGGTGTGGAGGGAAGCTTACAGTGAACTGGTTGATAAAAGGAGCAATGTTGAAGCCCAACGTGGGTTCTGTTCCCTGCACAGCGCTCTCCTGGAGCAGCGTGTCCGATTCCACCAGCATGCCGTGGATCACGATGCGTTCGGGGAAAATGCGGCCACCTTCCTCCAGGAGACACCTTTTATATTATATATATATATATATATGAAAAAAAAACAACCACTGAGTATGAGATATAAACCAAGTCTGTGACAAACCATTATTTCCCCCAACATAAACATGGAGACCAGTTTCAGAGGACTAAAGGTTTCATCAAGCCAAATATGACTGAATTCAATTCATATTCATCTTTATCTAGACAAGATCAATATTCGACTTCTTTATCTGTAGTATTATCTCCAAACATAAGCATGTTATTCTATTCAATACTTTTCCAATGCAAGGCACTAGTTATTAAAAGTGACCTAGCCTGAGGGTTAAATGTCTTCAGAGTTCCCAACACAAACTGTGGCCTGAGTGTTTTTCTGAGTGTTACCTTGCCTGAGCATCACTGTGCTGATGTTTTACAGGAGACATTGACTATCTGTCTATGAGAGTTGCCTACCAAGACCAGGGATTTCTGCATTTTACCCAGACCTGAGTTTCCTGGCAGCAACTTGGCTTTTCTGGGTTTTACCAAGTTAAAACATTAGTTTTCTGGGTTTTCCCCAGCAATGACCGGCGAATTCTGGATTTTACCTTGCTACTGCATGGCTTTTCTGAGTTTTACCCCACCAAGCCATGGCTTTTCTGAGTTTTACCCCACCAAGCCATGGCTTTTCTGAGTTTTACCCCACCAAGCCATGGCTTTTCTGAGTTTTACCCCACCAAGCCATGGCTTTTCTGAGTTTTACCCCACCAATGCCATGCCTTTTCTGTGTTTTACCCACCAAGCCATGGCTTTTCTGAGTTTTACCCCACCAAGCCATGGCTTTTCTGAGTTTTACCCCACCAAGCCATGGCTTTTCTGAGTTTTACCCCACCAAGCCATGGCTTTTCTGAGTTTTACCCCACCAAGCCATGGCTTTTCTGAGTTTTACCCCACCAAGCCATGGCTTTTTCTGAGTTTTACCCCACAAGCCATGGCTTTTCTGTTTTCTGAGTTTTACCCCACCAAGCCATGGCTTTTCTGAGTTTTACCCCACCAAGCCATGGCTTTTCTGAGTTTTACCCCACCAAGCCATGGCTTTTCTGAGTTTTACCCCACCAAGCCATGGCTTTTCTGAGTTTTACCCCACCAAGCCATGGCTTTTCTGAGTTTTACCCCACCAAGCCATGGCTTTTCTGAGTTTTACCCCACCAAGCCATGGCTTTTCTGAGTTTTACCCCACCAAGCCATGGCTTTTCTGAGTTTTACCCCACCAAGCCATGGCTTTTCTGAGTTTTACCCCACCAAGCCATGGCTTTTCTGAGTTTTACCCCACCAAGCCATGGCTTTTCTGAGTTTTACCCCACCAAGCCATGGCTTTTCTGAGTTTTACCCCACCAAGCCATGGCTTTTCTGAGTTTTACCCCACCAAGCCATGGCTTTTCTGAGTTTTACCCCACCAAGCCATGGCTTTTCTGAGTTTTACCCCACCAAGCCATGGCTTTTCTGAGTTTTACCCCACCAAGCCATGGCTTTTCTGAGTTTTACCCCACCAAGCCATGGCTTTTCTGAGTTTTACCCCACCAAGCCATGGCTTTTCTGAGTTTTACCCCACCAAGCCATGGCTTTTCTGAGTTTTACCCCACCAAGCCATGGCTTTTCTGAGTTTTACCCCACCAAGCCATGGCTTTTCTTAGTTTTACCCCACCAAGCCATGGCTTTTCTGAGTTTTACCCCACCAAGCCATGGCTTTTCTGAGTTCTGAGGTTTTTACCTAGCTAAGGTGGCCTTCTCCATGAGGTTTTGTCTGAGCAGGCCACAGATCTCTATGCAGTCCAACACGATGGCGCTCCACAGCTTTTCTGAGTCAGGCTTCTGTAGCACAGCCGAGTCGTCCATCACATGGCCGAGCCAGAACTCCAGAGCGTCCTTGTGCACTCCGTTTTCCCGGGCCAGGAGCTGGAGGAGAGCTCGGTGCTGTTGCTTTTCCACCGAGCTGTAGGCTCGCACCGGACCTAATCGTGCTGCTATCAGCGAGAGCACGGAGAAACCTTCCGACACATCCAGCACGTATAACGGACCTGACGAGGACCAAGATTCCTGTTTGACCTCTGACCTACGTGACTCGAAGAAGGACAAGAGCTTGGCCATTGCTTTCCGGAAGCACTCGTGATAATTGGTGTTGTTGAGAAGAGCGATTTCAGAACACTCCAAGGTAAAGGACGGCGTCGGAACGTCCTGGTGCGTCTGGAGGCCGGCCAGAGCGCTGCAGAGCTCCAGTTCAGGATTTAAAGAAGGAGCTTCAGCAGAGGCAGCTTTATCCATCGTTTGGTTGCTGCTCATTACTCCAGTGCAGGATAACCTCAAATAAGCATCTCTGCAGGAAGCTTCCACCAACAGTTCATCACCTCGCTTCACACCATAGTCTGGAGACAAGAACATAAGAGTTTTATATTATACCACAGCTCTGTTCTCTGACCCGATTGGTCAGAAGGTGTTGAGCGAATGTAGCTGCAAGGCAAATCGCAGGTCTATATTAATTTAGCCGTTTCTATCGCAACGTCACTTCGACAATCACGTTCTTGTATGTTTTTAAAGCACAGATTAGATTTCTAATCAAAACAGATTTGTAATACAAAGTTAGCTTTGCATCGCTGCCATGCACAACTCAAAGCAGTCTTACGAGATAAAACTGGGTAGATGGCCTGCTCCCAGCACGTGTCTTCGTCCGGGCCAGTTGAGATGCTGTTCTCTTGGTCCAGGTGTAGCTCAAACCACAAGGCCAGAGCGTCGACGTCTCCATCCTGGATCACGTGGGCACGCAGCTGAGCAGCATCCCTCAGACTCAGACCCTCCAGCTCCTGCAGCACACGCGATCGTGCACATGATTACAGTTCATGTGAAGGTGAGAAAGTGTTCACTGAAAAGATGAAGGAATCATTCTCGGAGCCTCTGAGGGTGTTTTAATAGCATCGCATTGGTGTGATCCATAAGCCTGGGTCGTCACGTGTTTACCATTTACAGCATTTCGCAGACGCCCTTATATCCAGAGCGACTTACGTTATCTCATTTTTATACAGCTGAGCAATTGAGGGTTAAGGGCCTTGCTCAGGGGCCCAACAGTGGCAGCTTGGTGGACCTGGGATCGAACTCACAACCTTCCAATTGGTAGCCCGACACCTTAACCACTAGGCTAGCACATGCCCAATATGTGTTTCTTAGTTTATTTTTAGAGTACCATAAGCAGTGTTTCACAAACCCCGGACCTGGAGTTTAGTCTTGTCTAAAACTTTGCTTGTGTAAGACAAGAAGAAACATACGGTCTTGTATGGAAGGATTGAACTCAGGCTTGAGGATTATTGATCAGGATTGGAAAAAAAAAAAACAAGGAAGTAAGTACTCAAGTGAGCAAGAACGTACTCTAGTAAACAGGAAAGTAAGCATGACTGTACCCGAGTAAGTATGGAAGTAAGTGAGCGTGTTGTGTCATGTGGAAGCCAGAAGCCTTTGTCACAGATATGTTGGTGAATATAAACATGTGCCAGTCATTACAATATAGTTCACCTAAACTTCATGAAACTTAAACCTGCAATAGCTACATTTTCGAGCAGGTAACCGAGTTGTTTGACGTTTTACGCTCTGGGATTTCTTCCCTCAGCACACTAGCTGGATGTCTGTGGTGTATCTGGGTACCTGTGGGTTGTTGAAGTCTATGTGCATCACTCTACAGGGCTCTGTGAGGGCGGTGAAGCCTCCCGGCAGACGGCTCAGTCTCTCTGTAGTGTACGGCTCGGACGACTCGTCTGCGTCCCCCGAACATCTCACAGGACTTCGGATTTGTCCTGCTGTGGCCAGGTCCAGTCCTCCTACCGTACTCACGCACAGCCTGCACCAACACGCACCATAAGCCCAACAACTCAAACATTAATGTCTATTCATACATACATGACCCTTGACCTCTCACATCTTTGAGTTTTACCCCACCAAGCCATGGTCTTTCTGAGTTTTACCCCACCAAGCCATGGCCTTTCTGAGTTTTACCCCACCAAGCCATGGCTTTTCTGAGTTTTACCTCACCAAGCCATGGCCTTTCTGAGTTTTACCCCACCAAGCCATGGCCTTTCTGAGTTTTACCCCACCAAGCCATGGCTTTTCTGAGTTTTACCTCACCAAGCCATGGCTTTTCTGAGTTTTACCCCACCAAGCCATTGCTTTTCAGAGTTTTACCCCACCAAGCCATGGATTTTCTGAGTTTTACCCCACCAAGCCATGGCTTTTCTGAGTTTTACCCAACCAAGCCATGGCTTTTCTGAGTTTTACCCCACCAAGCCCCTAAACATCTCACAGGACTTCGGATTTGTCCTGCTATGGCCAGGTCCAGTCCTCCTACCGTACTCACACACAGCCTGCACCAACACACACAATAAGCCCAACAACTCAAATATTAATGTCTATTCATACATACATGACCCTTGACCTCTCACCTGTGGTGTCTGCGGATCTCATGACACTCCACGGCCATGCAGTACACGGTGGCGCCGGCGGGTATGACTCGACCCGTTTGGGATGGACTGGACAGTGGAACATCTTCGGCGGTCTTTCGGGAAGTTAGACATTTCAACACTTCTGTTATATCTCACTGATATTAATGACATGATGAATCAATATTTCACTATAAGCAAAAGTGGAACGTATTGTGATGTACAGAAATGACTTCATGGCCCTTTAACGATTACATGATGAGCACATAACGTATTAAAGGTGGATCAGCTTACAGGTGGTGGTAGGAGCAGGTGCTTCCAGGCGTGTATCAAACTCTCCATGATTCCCTCCCCGAGCAGTCCAGCGTCCACCGTTTCTGTCACAACCAAAGACACCCTGATGACAATAAAATTCACAGAATTACACACAACGACTTTTACACACAATTCTCATACTCAAAATTTCAAAATTTTCTTGGCCAACAAAACGAAATGCATTTCAGTTCATCATACATTTTGTGACAATATGTTTTAACCTTAACTGTTATAATAATATACAAATATTTAAGTAGGAAAAATACTAAAATATATAAATACATATATAAATATGACAGTTAAGGTAAAAAAAAAAAATCACAAAATTATATATGATAACAACACACATATTGTTCATATATTATATACATATTAATATTAATAGTATTATTATTATTATTATCAGTATATATATGTATGTATATATTTATTTATTATATATATTATATGTATTTATTTATTTTTTCATTCCTCTAATTTTTTTTTTTTTTTAACATTTTCTGTCCCACCATAAAAATACTGGTTTAAATTTTTTTTTTAATGTCTGTTTTTTTACATTCCTGTAAATTTTTTAAATTTTATCATCTTTTTACTGCCCCGCCATAGCAATAAAACTTTTTTCTTTTTTAACTGTACTAATCATTAAACAATAAATTAGTTAGTTAGTTAGTTAGTTAGTTAGTGTATAGCTCACCTTTTGGGAATGTCTCTCGGGATCTCCATGTCCAGCGATTTCTTGTGTAGGATCTTGATGCTCTCGGCCATGCTGTTGGCCGACACCACCTCGCACGCCAGCTCGTACATGGTCTTAGAAAGCTCGCAGGCGTACACGTCCCTCGCGCCCGCTTTCTTCGCGCACATCCTGAAAATTCACAAAGCGCACGTCTTTTTCCTTGGTTTTCATGCCGGCTGAGAAGCTTCCTCCCAAACCTCCTTAGTTACTGTAGAAACAACACTGTATGGCTTGTAAGTTCTGGCAGAAAGGTCATCATTAGAAGTAAAATGGTTGAACTGTAACCATGACGACAGCAGTTTAACAGTGTAACGTAGTCGTCATTACATGTTTCGTGCTCGCTAGTGATCATCGTTGCGGATACCTAGTCAGAGGAGCTTTTAAAAATGGTTGCCATAGTAACAAACCAAGAGAGGTCATTGTGTGGGTTAAAAGTAAAAAGCTGTGTAGAATTTAAGATATTTAAAGAACCGTATATCATACATTGGCATGAGCGTTACGTTCTTATACGGTTCCCTTATATCTCTGTCGCCGTCGTGTTCAGGTTGATCTGTCCATCTTATCCTATCCGTCTAAATACCGGAAAGAGACACAAAAATGAAGGTGGAACGTAACGGCCATCATAAAACACGGTGATTGAACGTGTCGATGTCCGTGTGACCTATGACACAACGACAGGAAGTGCTGTGAATCCAGCTGAGTACAGCTCATACCCGAGGATGCCCGTGCCTGTTCCTATGTCCAGAACGGTTCCGCAGCCGTCCTGCACCGCCCTCTGTATAGCCAGCTGGTACTTGCGGTTGCGGCCGCTGTCGTTAAGCATCAGGAAGTGCCAGCGCTCCACCAGCCAGTTAGCAACCCTGTAGAAGTTCTCCTTGGCTTCGGGGAAATCCGGCTTCAGTTTCAGGGCTTTGTAGAAATGTGCTGCAGCCTCGTCCCTGAAACCCATCCTGAGTGAGATACGCAAAAGGGACGTTAATGTTCGTTTCTGCCGCTGCACAAAGGAACTACAACTAACCAGAGACCAGGGTACCTGAAAAGATGCTCGCCCATGCTGTTGACGATCACCTCGTCTTTAGGAAACAACTCCAGCGCTTGTTCGTAGCAGTCGAAGAGCTCCTGAACACGACCCACTCCATCCAGCTCATCAGCCCACTTCTGAAGCGTGAACCTGAATGAATCCTGTTGGGGCCAAGAGGTAAAGGAGGTAAAGTAAATGGATATAAATGCTGAAGAAAAGAGATTGGATAATATATTCATTATAACGTTTCCCCAAATGGTGTCTCTCTTATTTCCTTTTATGGAAATCATAACTATCAAAAATATTCATTACTCAGCTGCTTATATTTCTAAACACGGCACACGCGCGTCATTAAATGGTCCAATTACTGTCTGGGTTTGTGTGGGGAAACAATTCCTCAGTAGGTGTAATGGTTATGATAAACTGCCACCTAGGTGTAATTAAGCTTGTGTGTCTGGCTTGTGGTGAACTGGCATCTGATAAAGTGTGTTCCTAAATCCCGCACACACTATTCCTGGCATAACCCCGGATTCTGAGCAGCTGCATCACTGTCTGGTTTGGGAACTGCACCATCTCGGATCGCAAAAGACCCTGCAGCGGACAGTGAGGACAACAGCATTGTGGATGACCCCGCACACCCCTCACACACACTCTTGACCCCGCACACCCCTCACACACACTCTTGACCCCGCACACCCCTCACACACACTCTTGACCCCGCACACCCCTCACACACACTCTTGACCCCGCACACCCCTCACACACACTCTTGACCCCGCACACCCCACACACACACTCTTCACCCCGCACACTCCTCTCACACACACTTCATCCCGCACATCCCCCACACACACTCTTGACCCCACACACCCACTGAAAAAAGTTCAGAAGCATTCGGGCCTCACTACCAGACTGTGTAAGTTTCTTTCCACGAGCCATCAGACTCCTTAATAACTGAACTGTACTTGTCTACAACACACACATCAACTGTATGGACTGCACAGACCTACACCATATACACACACTTCCATCTACCTGTTTACATGCTGTTTTTGCACACACTTTTTGCACACACATGCTGCTTACATTTCAGTCGTTTGCTGTTTTGCACAATCCTTTACATTATCTCAGGGACCTGCTGCTGTAACACTGTGTTCATTCCAGTATTTCTGCACACGTAATATTGTTGAACACACAGTATGTACACTGGTAGCCGCTGTTTCTGTTTATTGTCTTTTGTGTAATGTCTTGTATTTTTTGTTTGCACTGTCTTTTGTCCTGCACTGTCTTTTTGTCTCTTGTCCTGCACTGTCTTCGGTCCTGCACTGTCTTGTCTGTCTTATTTGTCTTTTGTTCTGCACTGTACTGTCTGTCTTGTCCTGCACTGTCTTTGGTCTTGTGTCCTGCACTGTCTTGTGTGTCTTGTGTCCTGCACTGTCTTGTGTGTCTTGTGTCCTGCACTGTCTTGTGTCCTGCACTGTCTTGTGTGTCTTGTGTCCTGCACTGTCTTGTGTCCTGCACTGTCTTGTGTGTCTTGTGTCCTGCACTGTCTTGTGTCCTGCACTGTCTTGTGTGTCTTGTGTCCTGCACTGTCTTGTGTCCTGCACTGTCTTGTGTGTCTTGTGTCCTGCACTGTCTTGTGTCCTGCACTGTCTTGTGTGTCTTGTGTCCTGCACTGTCTTGTGTCCTGCACTGTCTTGTGTGTCTTGTGTCCTGCACTGTCTTGTGTGTCTTGTGTCCTGCACTGTCTTGTGTGTCTTGTGTCCTGCACTGTCTTGTGTGTCTTGTGTCCTGCACTGTCTTGTGTGTCTTGTGTCCTGCACTGTCTTGTGTGTCTTGTGTCCTGCACTGTCTTGTGTGTCTTGTGTCCTGCACTGTCTTGTGTGTCTTGTGTCCTGCACTGTCTTGTGTGTCTTGTGTCCTGCACTGTCTTGTGTCCTGCACTGTCTTGTGTCCTGCACTGTCTTGTGTGTCTTGTGTCCTGCACTGTCTTGTGTCCTGCACTGTCTTGTGTCCTGCACTGTCTTGTGTGTCTTGTGTCCTGCACTGTCTTGTGTGTCTTGTGTCCTGCACTGTCTTGTGTGTCTTGTGTCCTGCACTGTCTTGTGTGTCTTGTGTCCTGCACTGTCTTGTGTCCTGCACTGTCTTGTGTCCTGCACTGTCTTGTGTGTCTTGTGTCCTGCACTGTCTTGTGTGTCTTGTGTCCTGCACTGTCTTGTGTGTCTTGTGTCCTGCACTGTCTTGTGTGTCTTGTGTCCTGCACTGTCTTGTGTCCTGCACTGTCTTGTGTCCTGCACTGTCTTGTGTGTCTTGTGTCCTGCACTGTCTTGTGTCCTGCACTGTCTTGTGTGTCTTGTGTCCTGCACTGTCTTGTGTCCTGCACTGTCTTGTGTCCTGCACTGTCTTGTGTCCTGCACTGTCTTGTGTGTCTTGTGTCCTGCACTGTCTTGTGTCCTGCACTGTCTTGTGTCCTGCACTGTCTTGTGTGTCTTGTGTCCTGCACTGTCTTGTGTCCTGCACTGTCTTGTGTGTCTTGTGTCCTGCACTGTCTTGTGTCCTGCACTGTCTTGTGTGTCTTGTGTCCTGCACTGTCTTGTGTCCTGCACTGTCTTGTGTGTCTTGTGTCCTGCACTGTCTTGTGTCCTGCACTGTCTTGTGTGTCTTGTGTCCTGCACTGTCTTGTGTCCTGCACTGTCTTGTGTCCTGCACTGTCTTGTGTGTCTTGTGTCCTGCACTGTCTTGTGTCCTGCACTGTCTTGTGTCCTGCACTGTCTTGTGTGTCTTGTGTCCTGCACTGTCTTGTGTGTCTTGTGTCCTGCACTGTCTTGTGTGTCTTGTGTCCTGCACTGTCTTGTGTGTCTTGTGTCCTGCACTGTCTTGTGTCCTGCACTGTCTTGTGTCCTGCACTGTCTTGTGTGTCTTGTGTCCTGCACTGTCTTGTGTCCTGCACTGTCTTGTGTGTCTTGTGTCCTGCACTGTCTTGTGTCCTGCACTGTCTTGTGTCCTGCACTGTCTTGTGTGTCTTGTGTCCTGCACTGTCTTGTGTCCTGCACTGTCTTGTGTGTCTTGTGTCCTGCACTGTCTTGTGTCCTGCACTGTCTTGTGTCCTGCACTGTCTTGTGTGTCTTGCGTCCTGCACTGTCTTGTGTGTCTTGTGTCCTGCACTGTCTTGTGTGTCTTGTTCCGCACAGAAGCACTTTATGTATGTAGGACTAACTTACTATGTCCTTATAGCTCTGTCTTTGTGCTATGTAACACTATGATCCTGGAGAAACGTCTCTTTTCACTGTGTACTGTAACAGTTATATATGGTTGAAATGACAATAAAAGCTTCTTGACTTGACTTGGATTCTTCTGGATAAATGAATCCAGACTCTGGTAAACCTGCTGGTGTGAATGTGTAGGAGTTTGACTTCTGGGAAAAGCTCAGATGATGTTTTGGTTTTCAGAGAACTGATCTTACTCTTGCCGGATCTTTCAGAGCTGGAGCGAGGTTTAGCGCCAGGAGGAAGTGGACGAAGGCGGTGCCGTAATCGTGCTGGAGGAGACACTGCTGTGCGCTTTGGAGAGAGTTGGACACCAGCTCGTTTCTAGCCGGATCTTCTCTCGGTGCTCTGCGTCTCCTGCTGCTCCTCTTCGCCTTCACTGCCGCACTGCTACTGTTCGGCATCTCGGAGATGGATCACGACCGAGTGTCACTCTGAAACTCTTCCGGTCAAAAATTACACATGAACACAAACAAAGAAAAAAAAAAAGCTTTCTTTTCTTTCTAACGGTTAGTTAATTAACCTGCACGCTATTAGCATCATCGATAAACCGAACTTTCGAAAGCTGTCTTTAAATGTTCCCTAAACTACAAAAAACACGTCATTTATAAAGAACATTTTCGATGCTAATTTTAAAATACAGTTTCACATTTTCCTTTGCGTCGCGTAAATATTCACGGCTAGAAACGAACTCCACCGATTCATTAGTTCCGCTTGAGGCTAAGCTTTAGCCAAACGCGTTTAAAATGCCGCCATCTTGAATAGGTCAACTTTGTGTTGTATTGTGAGTGCTAAATACGATTTGCTGTTTAACTATCGCTAAAAAATATTTATCGCTACAGCGGATGTAAGAATCTTCAACAGCACTTTAGCAAAGAATAATAAATCACTTCCATGCATGCATTTCAATATAACACACAACGTGTTTGTTTTTTATACATATATTTTTTCGAAAATTCATGTAAGAAATATATATATTATCCTTGTTGATAAAAAATAAAAAAAAATTCTGACCAAAACCCCTTGAACACACACTTCCACACTACCTTGTGGTTCTTAATGTCATTAAATATGTCCTTAAGGGAAGTAACTTGATAAAAGAGCGTTCTGCTTGTGTTAAGTCCAGGACAAGCTAAAAAAATATGTTTGACAGATTACAAAACAAATGAGTGTGTGTGTGTGCCCTGCGATGGGTTGGCACTCCGTCCAGGGTGTATCCTGCCTTGATGCCCGATGACGCCTGAGATAGGCACAGGCTCCCCGTGACCCGAGGTAGTTCGGATAAGCGGTAGAAAATGAATGAGTGAGTGAGAGAGATTACAAAACATACATAAAGTTGGGTCTTTTCACCTTTAAGCAAAAAAAGCATGGGTCCATTTTTAATGTCCTTATTAAGAGCTTCGGGATCTACAAACATTGGCCACGTTCACACTGCAAGTCTTAATGCTCAATTCGGATATTTTGCTCAGATCTGATTTTTTTGTTTGGCTGTTCACATTACCTTTTAAAATGTGGCCTATATCAGATACCAGTGAACTGTTTGCTGTTTCAAACTGACCCGCATGCGCAAACGAACAATAACAATGACCTCACGCACGCCGTTACGCTAAAGTTGGCGAGGTTATGGAGGAAGTAAGCATTTTCGCTTTTTTTTTGTGTGCGTACTCGCCGGCGCATAATTGTGACGAATGTCGATGTAGATTGACGTAAAAGTCGCATCAAATCCGCCTCGGTTGTTCACACCGCGGCCACATTGGAAAAAATCAGATTTGGGTCTGATTCAGGATCACATATGGAAGTGGTCTGAATCTGATTTGAAAAAATCAGATCTGTGCTAGATTTGAGTGTTCACACTACTCCTGAAAAAGTCTGACCTGGTCACTTGACCCCAAAAAAATCAGATTTGGGCCACTTTTACCTGCAGTGTGAACGGGGCTATTGTCTGTTTTCCTAACGGTCACAAACTAACAGGTAACTAGCATGGATTTGCTGCGGTCGTTAACCAAGGACTAAAACAAACTAACATAACAAGAAATATAATTTCCTAACGTTCAGTATCATAAAACACATTCTCCCTTGTGAAATGTAATCCCTTGCTGTCTGGTTTTTAGATTTCTTTCGTTTGAACAACCAAATGCAGCACAGACGTCCGGCATCGTCCATGCATTTGAGGATAAAGGAGCACTGTACAAAGATGGCGGCGGTTTTGACGCAGTTTTAGGACCCCAATGCGACATCTAGTGTATATCTACGCCTCCTAACGTGTACAGTCGGCGCTACGTCATTGCGTTACGTCAGCTCGTACGCACGCCTCCTCTCCTCCTACAAAGGGGAAAGAAAAAACAAAAAAAAAGGAAAGGTCGCGCGTGCAGTGGGAGGATCTTCTCGAGCTGCTCATTCTGTCATTGCGAATGTCTGGACGACGTGGACCTTCAACTCTACACTAACTTTATTTTCTTCTTCTACAAAGTGTTTCATTTTATGCAAACTATAAAGCGAACCAGTTCTAATCCGTATAGACGCGGGTTAGGTTTGTTTGTTTGTTTGTTTGTTTGTTTTCCCCTAGACAAACACTTTATTTAACTTTATTATTTATAGAAAAAGAGTTCATGTAGAAAAAGCTGTTGGACTTTTTTTTGGGGGGGGAAAAAAACTGAAAAAAATAAAGCTGATGTAGAGTTAAACATCCGGATCTTTTTGGGTTATTTGTTTTGTAGCTGGGCGTCTTGTTAATAGACGCCTAAGAGTGAATTCCATCAGAGTTATTTATTAAGAAGGGAATAGAAATCCAATAGAAATGGGTTTGCACCCGTTGGAGTTCAGTGAGTGTTACCTGGACAGCCCGACTTTCAGGGAA
The DNA here is from genome assembly GCF_030014155.1 of Tachysurus vachellii. Lineage (NCBI taxonomy): Eukaryota > Metazoa > Chordata > Actinopteri > Siluriformes > Bagridae > Tachysurus > Tachysurus vachellii. The sequence continues at coordinate 26,718,552 of NC_083465.1, forward strand.
AAAATCAAAGCTCATGAAGCAGAGCTGGATAAAACCAACAGGTTTATTAAAGAGCTTTATAAAGACGGGAAAAATCTCATCAACGCCACTAAACGTAAGTTTGCACTCTTTTTTTATTCCCCTTATACTTCCTTTATGAGCCGAATTTATTATATTGCATCTAGAATTCGTGAAACAAACCATATAAACGCTTTGTTACGAGCAAAACGGATCCTGTTTAAGCCAAATGTCTTCAATGTCCATGTTTGTTTAAAGATTTCATCCAAAAACAATACTTTTTTTTTTTATTATTATTATTTGTTTATTTTTTGTTTATTATTATTGGTGAGCTCACCTACATGGATAATCTGGGAAGGGTTGCCATGTCTGTGAAAAAAGGTTTTGGGTTAACTCTTTTTATTTTTCTTGTGATTTCCAGTTAAACAAACAAAAACAAGGTTATTCTTCTTGTTTGTTTGTTTGTTTTTCTTGTTTTTTCTTTTTTTTTTAGGATGATTTTTTAATTTAATCAGGATTTAAGCCGTAAGAGAATTATAAACCATCGTACACCTCCAAGGTTCTGGGAACGATCCTGAGCTCTGGTCACTTCATGGACTTTACTTGCTTTAGATTTCTCCTTCGGGATCAATCAATAGTGATGTTCTAGTTTTTTTTTTTTTTTCTGCCTCTCTTTCATCATGGACTCTATACTGATCTTGAACAGATTTGTTCCCAGTCAGTTTGAGAGACTGGTACGTCTGAATGGCTGTCTCATGGCTGTTTTGTAAAGATTGAGCCAAACAGTGAGCAAAATACAATTCAGAGATTTGTCCTAAAATGTAAGACTTTTATTTTGAAAGCATTTTCCCTTTTTTGTCCCTCCATCTCCTAATAATGATGTTGTTCACTCCATAATCCCTCTTCTCCATTTCCAAATGTAGCTGTCGTTGCCATAACCTGTAACCTATAATTACAGAAATTAATTGAGATTATTTGTTTTAAAACAATAATACAGACTTTCTTCAAACAGTTGCATAAAATCCAAAAACATGGCAACCCCGGTAATGCCTGGCTTCTGTACACTTGCACCTAAAATCTGCTTCTGTCTCATTCTTAACACTTTGCCCTAGAGCATCACCCAGAAGAGAGCAGGTGGCCTCATGATGAGGCCTCATGATGTCTCAGAGGTTTTTCCCTTGACACCCTTGACACTATCACCTCTGGCTTACTCATTAGTCATCGCTCTTAGTTTTCTGCATGCAAGCACTATAAAAGTTTTACCACATTATACCTTTTTATATTCCTTCTTAGCTGGTTATAGATCATATGTAGTGTACAGGTCACACACCGTCTGTATGACGGAAAAAAACGTGAGATGGTTCCCGGGGACCAGTCGGACTTTGTCGTCCATACGCGATTCTTACTGCTTACAAACGGCATGATTTAAACAACTGCCACAGTCATCTACTGTCTCTGATCAAGTTGCAGCTACGGCTAAGCCTTTTGTCTCAGTATTCAACGATTCATTTTCTGTTTGTTTTGTTTTTGTATGAATGAGAATAGCATGTCATTGGATGCTAAATAGACAAAAACAAATAAGCAACCGATTAAATTCACGAAAATCTTAAACTCAGGACACACTTTTAGACCAAGCACATGAATAAAAAGGATCTATTTTGAAGTCCACAAGTTCTCAAACAGACACGTCCATAAGAAAGCCAAGCAGCTGAGTGAGATACTTAGCGTAGGTCACTTCATGTTCAGACCCGGACAAATCCCAATCGCAATAATCCTCTCTAATCGAAGTGTACTAACTTTAAACAGACCAGTCAAAAATCTCTCACTAACGTGCAGGGATCATATGTGGAATATTTAAAAGAAATACAAACCCGATTCCAAAAAAAGTTGGGACATTACAAAGTGTGAGTAAAAAAGAATGCAATAATTTACAAAACATTTTGAAATCTCATGCCAAATATTGGCTCAATTTGGATTTCATGAGACCTACACATTCCAAAAAAGTTGGGACAGGTAGAAGTAAGAGGCCGGAAAAGTCGAATGTACATATAAGGAACAGCCGGAGGACCAATTTGCAACTTATTAGGTCAATTGGCAACATGATTGGGTATGAAAAGAGCCTCTCAGGGTGGCAGTGTCTCAGAAGTCAAGATGGGCAGATCACCAATTCCCCCAAAGCTGCAGCGAAAAATAGTGGAGCAACTTCAGGAAGGAGTTTCTCAGAGAAAAATTGCAAAGAGACGGCACTGCATCACATGCAGGAATGCTACTGTAATGGAAATCACAACATGGGCTCAGGAATACTTCCAGAAAACATTGTCGGTGAACACAATCCACCGTGCCATTCGCCGTTGCCGGCTAAAACTCTATAGGTCAAAAAAGAAGCCATATCTAAACATGATCCAGAAGCGCAGGCATTTTCTCTGGGCCAAGGATCATTTAAAATGGACTGTGGCAAAGTGGAAAACTATTCTGTGGTCACTCACTCACTCACTCTCACTCATCTACCGCTTATCCGAACTACCTCGGGTCACGGGGAGTCTGTGCTCTGTATCTCAGGCGTCATAGGGCATCAAGGCAGGATACACCCTGGACGGAGTGCCAACCCATCGCAGGGCACACACACACACTCTCATTCACTCACGCAATAAAACACTACGGACAATTTTCCAGAGATGCCAATCAACCTACCATGCATGTCTTTGGACCGGGGGAGGAAACCGGAGTACCCGGAGGAAACCCCCGAGGCACGGGGAGAACATGCAAACTCCACACACACAAGGCGGAGGCGGGAATCAAACCCTCAACCCTGGAGGTGTGAGGCGAACGTGCTAACCTGTTCTGTGGTCAGACGGTTCTTTTTGGAAAACTGGGACGCCATGTCATCCGGACTAAACAGGACAAGGACAACCCAAGTTGTTATCAGTGCTCAGTTCAGAAGCCTGCATCTCTGGTATGGGGTTGCATGAGTGCATGTGGCATGGGCAGCTTACACATCTGGAAAGGCACCATCAATGCTGAAAGGTATATCCAAGTTCTAGAACAACAAACGCTCCCATACAGATGTCGTCTCTTTCAGGGAAGACCTTGTATTTTCCAACATGACAATGCCAGACCACATACTGCATCAATTACATCATGGCTGCATAGAAAAAGGATCCGGGTACTGAAACAGCCAGCCTGCAGTCCAGATCTTTCACCCATAGAAAACATTTGGCGCATCATAAAGAGGAAGATGCGACAAAGAAGTCCTAAGACAGTTTAGCAACTAGAAGCCTGTATTAGACAAGAATGTGACATTTCTATTCCTAAACTTGAGCAACTTGTCTCCTCAGTCCCCAGACGTTTGCAGACTGTTATAAAAAGACGACGGGATTCCACACAGTGGTAAACATGGCCTTGTCCCAACTTTTTTGAGATGTGTTGATGCCATGAAATTTAAAATCAACTTATACATTTTCTCAGTTTAAACATTTGATATGTCATCTATGTTTTATTCTGAATAAAATATTGAAATTTGAAACTTCCACATCATTGCATTCTGTTTTTATTCACAATGTGTACAGTGTCCCGACCTTTTTGGAATCGGGTTTGTAAATACATACAGTTATTCCACCTTGTTGTTCCTCCGAGGTTGGGTCCCAGATGACTTCTTGTTTAGTACGCTAGGGAGCGTACAAGCCGTTAATGTACTGTAGTGTGGACCGAATCACCAGAATCCCAAACCCCAGTCAGTACCTTCCCTTCTCAGCTCAGTCTGATAAGAGTTTTGGGCTTGTGTTGATTTCTGCGATCGTTGTTTCTGTCGTGATTCTTGGCCCTGGGGAGAAAATGTTTCTTATCCAGAGGACGATATGAGATCCGCAGGGTTGAGCGATATGACCAATAAAAAAAATCAATCTCATCATCTTTATCTGAGATCCGAGAACATTTTTATATCTTAAATGCAAACTGATTAAATATTATATTGAAACCTATGTATATATATATATATATATATATATATATATATATATATATATATATATATATATATATATATATATATATAAAATATGTGAAATAAACAAAACTCAATTTATACAGTATGTGTGTGTGTGTGTGTGTGTGTATATATATATATATATATATATATATATATATATATATATATATATATATATATATATATATATATATATTGTTTGTTTATTTCACATTTTTTTTTCTTCTAACAAATAAATCTAAAATATATATATTTTTTATTTTTTATATACCTTAAAAATACTTATTATTTACCGATTTATTTTTTATAATATAACCCCACATTTGTTGCTTGTTTGTAAGCAAGCCGACGTTTTATTATTAGTATTTTTTTACCTTTTCAGTGTTAACATATTTATGTATTGTAGCTATTAAAACAAAGCGAAACAAAACATCCAAAATGTTTAAAAAAAAATAAATAAATAGTTTCACTCGTGGATTAAATTAAAACGTTCCTGAAAGATTGAAGGTTATGGTAGTATATTTTTATAGCATTGTTTATTAGTTAAAAATAAAAATGCAAAAATATTATTACAAATTCTTACTGTATGCAGATTAGATGTTAAAATATTTCAGAAGTTTTTCCAGTTTGAAATCATTCATATTTACACAGATTAAACTTAACATGATTAAAAAAAAAAAATCTACAGTGACACTTTTTTATTTTATTGTTATTTTTTTGATATGATATATTTGTCATATTGCTCTATCCTTTGAGGTTTCAGCTGAAAATCACGTAGATTTGATCACACTTTGTGTTGTGTTGTGCTGCCTGACCTGTAATGCAACACAAACCGGACCATTTTTTCAAGCTTGAAACCGAATCCTAGATTCCTCTTGATGTACCTGATAAGATATCCACGGTTATGAGCTGAATAAGTTTCTCTCTGCTTTTTTTTTTTTCCTTCTTGACGCCGTGGCATCACTCCAGTTTTTCTTGTCAACACACGTCAGTTATTAGGTCGCACAAGGTGTGTTGACTCGACAGTGTTGTATTACCAATGTTAATGGATTAAAGTGTAAGCTCTGAAATAGGTGAAGGTTCCTGACTAGATGACCTTCTACTTTATACTGTAAGCACCTTCAGTGTAATTCAGGAATTCTTTAGTGGAAAACTGCAGCAAAGCAGCTCGGCCTTTTTTGGGGTCGTGTTAGAACCTTGTGGGGTGTTTGGAGGAGTGTGTGTGTGTGTGTGTGTGTGTGTGTGTGTGTGTGTGTGTGTGTGTGTGTGTGAAACTGTGTTTTGGTGGTTTAGACCTGCTGAGAATTTCTCTTGCATATTTAAGTCTAATACTGTACAAAGGGCTTTACTGTGTTTTAGAGGAATATTTGAATGAAAAAGAGCAGAGTGTCTCGTCTTGGTAATAAGATATGTTTAAAGTACGATTTAGTTTCATCATCAAAGTCGGCTTCTTCTTTCTTCTTCTTCTTCTTCTTCTTCTTCTTCTTCTTCTTTTTCTTCTTCTTCTTTGTCTCCTTCTCTTTCTTCTTCTGCTGCTGCTACTTCTTCCTCTTCTTTGTCGTCGTCCTCTTCTTCTGCCTCTTCTTCTCTTTCATCGTCTTCTTTTTCTTCTCCTTCATCTTCTTCTTTTTCTTCTTCTCCTTCATCTTCTTCTTTTTCTTCTTCTCCTTCATCTTCTTCTTTTTCTTCTTCTTCTTCTTCTGCCTCTTCTTCTCCTTCTTCTTCTTCTGCCTCTTCTTCTTCTTCTTCTGCCTCTTCTCCATCTTCTGCCTCTTCTTCTCCTTCATCTTCTTCTTCTTCTTCTGCTTCTTCTTCTTCTTCTTGAAGATAATTCATTAGATAACGATATTTTCAGTAGAAGTTGCATGTTGTGTGTGTTTTATTGATCATATCGTGGTCTCTTTCACTCAGCCAGTGTCTTAACTGTAAAGCAGGTGATCACAGATGAAACAGTTGCACATTGTCATGCTTCCTGATTCCTGCAGCGATGTAGTGCATGTGTGTTTTAACCGCGAAGCTTCCTGAGTTACGAGGCAAACGTTCAAAACGTACTGAAAAAGAGACTCTATTAAAGTCACATCAGACGTTCCGCTAAGCAGCGGATCCATTTTAGTGTTGTTTAGCATGATGGCTAAGTTTCTCCAGTTAGACTCCAACACACTGTGTACTGTATATATAGAACATGAAATAAAGTTAAAGATTTGCTTATTATTAATCATGTGAGCGCTACAATGATAACAAGCTACTTATATTTGTACACAACGTTAGCTGAGAGTTTGTCCACCTAATTTTTTTTTAATTCAACGTTCCGGTGTATTGAAAGGACCCTGACTACTGAACCAGGGATCTGATTGAGACGGACCCAAAGTTCATCCTTCATCTTGCGGTTCTTCTATCACATATTAATCAGTGTTTTCAATCTAAGTCTAAATTTCACAACAAGGTTTTGAATGATGGATTAATATCTAATCAGCTGATGTCAGGTTTGTTGTTCGAGCATGAAAAACGTTCAAGACGCGTGTTATGTTGAAATATCTTCATAACGTGCATTGACATTGAATAGAAGTCTTTATTTTGTCACATATATGTACATTACAGTACAATTAAATTTCTTCTTCACATATCCAAGCTTTGGAGGTGGAGGTCAGAGCGCAGGGTCAGCTATGATACAGCACCACGGGAGCAGTGAGGGTTAAGGGCCTTGCTTAAGGGCCCAACAGAGGTAGCTTGGCAGTGCTGGGGCTTGAACCCTGATCTTCAATCAACAGCCTAGAGCCTTAAGCACATGAGCCACAACTGCCCTGAACTGATTCCCTGTTATTAACCTTAGTATTAGGTATGATTTAGTAGTCACAAGATAATGTTGTGATGTTGCCCAAGAGCCCTCGTGTTCATAAAACTTCTCCAAATCGCTCTCTCCTTTAATGAAAAAACATGGCTCTGATTTAATGGATGAACAAGCAGCTTAGAGCAGCGGTGGACTTTATACTGTCCTCCTGTAGATCTTCACATTTCCACAGGTTCTTCCATTTAATTAAACTTGAAGCTTGGGGATTTGAGAGATATTGCCCTTGCCACCCACAGCAGTACTGCGAGGGCTCTTATATAGTAGCTGTGTTTTGACTGTTTTTCTTCCATATGGGATTGAATCCAAAACCGAGCCTGAAGTATACCTAGTGAAATTAAATCTACCTCAAACAGCAGTGTGGAGGAAAAACGAAAGGAAAAGAAAAATACCTGATGTTCACAAAGATTGGGAAAGTTTGGAAGTGCAACATATGCTTTGTTTTGGGTAATACATGAATCAGAGTCTGTAGCTGGAGACAAAGTGGCAGCGTCAAACAAGACAACCTAGAAACAGGAAAGAGGAAAGACATGGTACATGATAAGACTCAGAAACATGGCTTAAAGGTGGGGTCTCCGCTGTTTGAAAGCCAATGTTGACATTTGAAATCACCAAAACAAACACGCCCCTAACCCAAATGGGTCCCACCCCTGTTTTGATAGCTCCGCCCCACACATACACCAGACAAGTATAACCCAAGTATAACCCAGACAAGTATTATAGCGGAACCTGTTGGGGCAGCTGACCGAGGGTATATTTTTATCAATAAATGAACTCAGTGAGGAATACTACGGTAATACAAATGTGTTTTTGTAGTACTGTGTGTTGTACCGTGAAAGGTTTATTTCCGTTTCACGCGGAAGACGTTCAGTTCTCTCCAGCGCTGGAAAGCTGATCCTATATTAACACGTCCTACTTCTTGCCTTATCGTAAGCCTTTCTTCGCTTTCTTTCTTTGTTTTTATCCTCCATGTCAATGTTAAAACCGCTTTCTGCTAATGTCACACATGCACACTGAACACTCTCTCTGCCCATATTGACAAGACATGCCCATTTCTGCTCATTGGCTACACTTTAGTTTTGTTTTTGTTTTGTTTGGTGGCCCAATGCAGTTTTCTGAAGCATTTCTCAAACAACAGAGACCCCACCTTTAAGTCTAAAGGATCAATAAAGGCAAGGGGAAGAATTGGTGAAGATACTCTGACAAGAGGGAATACAGATAAATCAACTAGGAATTAAGAGTGAAACACGATACAGGTGAACACTGTAGGGTTACACAAGCTAACACCTACTGACATTGCAGCAGACCGCACAACCGTACACCAACTGATGGGGTGGGATTTGTGACACAGGTTGTGCTATGTGAATCCTCTAGTATTATTCTAGTATTATTAAAGAACCAAATCAAACAGTTTGTGTTGAGTTTGTATATCTGGCGTCTGTAATTTTGTCACCTTATTTAGTGCTGCACTCATTTCCTAATACTTGCATCGTGCTTGTGTGTCATTCTGAAAACATTGTCCATCACGTGTGCTTATTATTCATCACGTCTCGTAAAATTCTAACTCTGTGGTCCGACATGACATTTACATTTACAGCATTTGGCAGACTCCCTTTTCCAGAGCGACTTTCATTATCTCATTTTTTTATACAGCTGAGCAATTGAGGGTTAAGGGCCTTGCTCAGGGGCCCAACAGTGGCAGCTTGGTGGACCTGGAATCGAACTCACTACCTTCCGATTGATAGCCCAACACCTTAAACACTAGGCTGCAGAAATGAATAGCAAGTGATGATCTGCAAAGTAGTTTTTTGAAGATAAATATTTTACGAAGTGTTCGTGCTCGACACTGTGACTAGGTGGATTATATTCTAGAGACCAGCAGGAACAGGAGGATGGCTCCAATGACAGGGCGTGTTGTCCTGGACGTCATTCTATTCTGTCGCCGATCTAGTTGCACTGTTTGTCTCCCCTCGTTCCCAGCCCCAGTTTGCTGACCATGCAGCTCAGTTAGAAAGCAGTCTGAGGCGTTTAGCTGTAGTTCAACCAGCTCTGTACTGCTTACCTTCTTTCAGGCTGCATCACATCTCTGCTGCTGCCTGCATATTTGCTCAGGATCTGCTGAGTTTTGATAAAAGGACAGATAAGGACTGCTGAGCTCTACAACTCCCTGTATTCTAACTGCAGCAAATTTCACTTTAAGAAGTCAAGCACAAATTTCAGCGGCCTCCGTGTTGTTTACAAGTGAAATTCTTAAGTAAATGTAATGCGAACAGTTTAACAAATGTTTGGTTTAGATGCATCAACAGTTCCCTGATGTTCTCCATCGCTAAAGATGTTTTATCAGGGAATTGTTTTCCAAACCTTTATTAGGATGTCACAGTTTCATGTTTAGTCACAGTGCATGTTAGGACTGTTACGCCTCAACAGTAACATTTTCTAAATATTTATTAACGTTTCCTTTTTATATATATATATATATATATATATATATATATATATATATATATATATATATATATATATATATATATATATATATATATAATGGTGAGGTGAGCATCAGGAAAAGATTCAAATAATAAACTAATAAAAAAAATGTTTAAAATAATGTTATATATATAAAAATATACACATCTCTCTCTCTCTCTCTCTCTCTCTCTCTCTCTCTCTCTCTCTCTGTCTCTCATTATATTATGACATTATATTATGTTTTTTATATATGTAGATAGATAGATAGATAGATAGATAGATAGATGATAGATAGATAGATAGAGAGAGAAGATTTGTATATATTTTTATATATAACATTATTTTAAACATTAGTTTTTTTTTTATTTTTTTTTATTTGAATCTTTTCCTGATGCTCTCCTCACCATTTACAATTTTTAAAATATGTATTTATTTATATATTTACTTATTATTTTTAGAATATTTATAGTACTTATTTTATAGTATTTATAATTATATTTTCAGTTATTTACTTTCTTTCTTTGTGTGTGTGTGTGTGTGTGTGTGTGTGTGTGTGTTATTTATTTATTTATTTTACTTGTTCAACTCCCTAAACATGTCGATTGGATTTCTCAACTTCCTCCATCAGGACACACACTCAATCATATGCTCTGGAATGTTCAACTTTTCACTAGGAAAAAAAAGAAAAACAAAGAAAACCCCGACACAAAAGGCAGGAAGGTCTCCTCATGCCCAAGAGTTCATCAAGTGATGAATCTCCATAAACGCAGTCAGATCATCATGGCTGTTCACAGCGTCCACAGTCAGAAAAGTAGCACATTTTTCTATTTAGTGTATTTTCAAGTGTTTTATTTAGATCAGTTAACATATACACGCTCACTTGTTTAATCTGTAACGTTGACTAGATGTTAGCGGGATAGCTTGCTGCTAATAAAAGTCCATTAAGCACACAAAGGTTGAAAATTATGTAATTCTGGCTTCCTAATTTTTTGGAACCTCTGCGAACTCCACAGACTTTATTTTACACAAAGGCTGACAAATCTGACATTGCTGACCAGAACCTTACCACCATACTGTAAAAACTTTGTACCAGCACACGTCACATTCCTCTGAGTAATGGGAATCTCTCCCGAAAACTCAACTTTATCCAAATGTTTGAGCAAACACGGTTAGTAGACTTACGTTTGTCTCTGTTATAAGCAAATGCACAGAGACGCCACACCCGTCCATCAGCTGTCTACCACAGGTGGTGTGTGTGTGTGAGGGCAATGTTTGCCGTGTGACCTCATGCAATGAAACGCTGATGTTTACAACATTTGGTCAGTGCAATACTGATAACCCAGGAAGCTGCAAGATGCAAGTGAGCTGTAATGAAGTCTAAAGTCATTTAGTTTGTCTAGCTGACAAGTTCCAGATCTGTTTTCTGGTCTGTGATAAACAGATTTGTTCATGTTTTCCTATAAAAAAATATTAGATAGTAGTTATAGCTCCAGGGTGTAAGATGTCAAACCTTTGAGCAAAAGTTTTTGTGCATCTCACCTTCATTACCCATTCGTAGTTCGTACATAAACCAGACTGTTACCACAAATTTGTATGCTATAACAGTTCCGTTTTCATTTCACTGGAACTAAACATGCTCCAGCATGACAATGCCCTTGTGCACAAAGCACAAGCTCCATGAAGACATGCTTGGAGTGGAGGATCTCTGGGCACCAAACCCTGACCTCCACTTTTACTTTACCGCAATATGATCAATTATCAGCACACATGATAGTAGGTAGCTACATGCTAAGGCTAAGGCTTTTTTGTGTTAATGATAAAATAATGTTATGTACTTTTTCGATTACAACCTCCGTTTATACAGATGACATGGAGCTGCACGTACATGTTGGATTCGCCGCGTTTGGATCAATGGGTTTTCTTTATTCTTATTGTTTTCAACATTGTAAATTAATACTGAAGACATTGACCGTTTGACAGAACAAATATGGAATTATGTCAATGCAAACGTAGCCATGTTTTGCTTTGATGACGGCTTTGCGTACTTCTGCTATTCTCTCAGTCAGCCTCATGAGTTTGGGACTAATTTCCAACAATCTTTAAGGAGTTCCCAGAGGTTTTGAGGACCTGTTGGCACCTTTTCATTTGCTCTGTGGTCCAACTCATCCCAAACCATCGCAATTGGATTAGTTTCAGTGCAGGTGATTGTGGAGGAAAGGTTAGCTGATGCAGAGCTCCATCACTCTTCTTTTTTTGACAAATAGCTGTTACATAACCTAGAGGTGTGTTTAGGGTTATTGACCTGATGGGAAAACAAATGATAGCCTTATTAAGTACAAACCAGTTGAGATGGCATATTGTTAGAAAAGGCTTTGGTTACCCTGCTGGTTAAGTTTGCCCTCACTAACAGTGTCTCCAGCGTTCACATTCAGGAACCATCCGTTCACCCTCTCCAAAAATCTCAAATTTGGACTCATCAGACCAAAGGACACTTTTGCACCAATTTAATGTCCATTCCTTGTGTTTCTTGGCCCAAGCAAGTCTCTTATGTGTGTTGCTCTACCGAAGTAATGGTTTCATTTCCACAATTCTGCCAGACTCAAGCAGTCTCCTTTGAACAGCGGATGTTGAAATATGTCTGCCATTTGAAGAAAAGCCTGTATTTGGGCTGTAATCTGAGGTGCTGAGGTAAAGGTAACTTGATCTTCCCCTTTCCTGGGACGGTCCTCATGAGAAATGGTTTCATCACAGCGTTTGATGGTTTTGGCGCCTGCACTCGGGGATACGTTCAAGAGTCTTTTTAGATGATTTCTTTAAGTAATGATGGACTCTCTTTTCTATTCACTTAAGTCTTTTTTGCCATAATATGGGTTTGTACAGTCGTTGTAGTAGCACTAATGGGGCTTTTGACTCTGACTCTGCACAAGACAACTGATGGGCTAAATAAAGCACATGTCCTGGGGATGTGATAGCCTAGTGGTTAAGGTGTTGGGCTACCGATCGGAAGGTTGTGAGTTAGATTCCTACATCCATCAAGCTGCCACTGCTGGGCCCCTGAGCAAGGCCCTTAACCCTTAATTGCTCAGTTGTATAAAAAACAACTGGTCTGGATAAGGGTGTCTGCTAAATGCTGTAAATGTAAATGTCCTTGGTTGTTTGACATTTCACTCTGCTATGATTGGATAAATACAGCTTGCGATTGCTTTAAATAACGACTTGTCTCGCTCTTTCATATCAGTGACAATAAAGGTTCAGGTGTGTTGTTTTTTTACCCGAGGAGTTTTAACGTTGTCGTGTAGTAGATCAGCTGATCGTTGATATTCAACTTCCGCTATGTTGTCAGTGTATTTCCCCACCGTCATGACACACCCTTCAGTCAGCGTTTTGGATTGCATTCATGTTTGGTTGTCTGTTGCTAAGCAACTAGCCCTAACAGTCTAACAGCGAATCATTTCACACTGTACACGTTTGTCACTGTGATGTGGAGTTTACTCTGTAAACAGTGCCGTGCCGATCCTGCAGAGTTTCAGAACCCCGGGGGGAAAAAGCCGAGTTTTATTACCCAGTTTCTGAATTCATGTGTGAAAAGTTTATCTACCCGTTTATCTATTAGAGCAGGGTTTAGAACGACGATAATCCGGGATTTAGCGCAGTATGAAAAGCTCTGTTTTGTCACAGTTGGTACAGTTGGTGGAAGTTTGAACAGTAGCCAATGTGAGCTGGTCATAGTAGGGATTGAACTCTGGCTTCCTGTATTTGGAGCTCCGGGAGGATGTGTGTGGTCACAGAGTCCTTGATTCTGAAGGAAATGGGACAAGGCGGACATGGAGGAGTGCAACACACACGCATACACACACACGCTGCCACAGGGTGAGACCAGAGGCCAGGCAGAAAGGATGCGCTCTGGTTACTTTCCGTTTCCCTTTTCAGTGTAATGCATACTCCTTGTCACACAACCTTTTGTTCATTCACGTATCCTCTGCTCTTTCTCTCTCAGGTCATGAACTTCTCTCATGTTCATCACTCAAGAAATATTACATCATTCTCTCAGGTCTTGTTTATATCCAAAACTAAGAGACACAGGATCATGTAAAAGCGCGGACATGCGTTCGTTCCTCTGCCGTCTCTTCCGACGTCTTAGCAACCCGCAGGCTTCTTTTTGCAGTTTGTAATTTCAGAGAAAGCAAAAGATACGAAGTCTGCCAGCAGACGAGTCGATCTTTCATTAGAATCGCATTAAGTCTTGAACTGAGGTCATACAGGAGGGAGGAAAAGCAGATGTTTGATTAACCGTAATATGAGCTGAGAACGAAAAAAGGTTTCATCCATAAGGAGCAAGATTATATTAAAAAATATGCAGATGAAAAGTCACAATATTGTCCAGATTCGTTTGTACTTTCATGTATACAAATGATGTATTCAGTTCTAAGTTTTTTATTACTACTATTATTATTATTATTATTATTATTATTTTAAACCTTCATGTTTGGGGGTCAAATTGTTGTTTTTTTTTCTTTTTTTTTTTCTCTATCTCCTTTTATTTATTTATTTATTTATTTTTATATATGGGTTATAGCAAGAATCTGTAGTAAATTATTTTCACTCTCGTAAAGCATCTAAACTTTTTACACCACTAAAAGATGGGATTTGTTTTACTCTAAACAACAAACCAAATAGGTCCAAAGAGCACCAAAGAATCGAAAAATATTCCACCCTTCCTTCTCCACCATGGTGCACAGGGCAGTTGTTGTTTGCATTGTAAATGGAGAAATTTTATTACCCGTCTGTGCTCACATATTCCAGCTCTGTGTGCAACCTAATATTTTAGCAGCTCAGCTCACTTGTTACAGAAACCCTGAATTACATTTTGTTTAAAATAAATGAGCGGGGGGCACGGTGGCTTAGTGGTTAGCACGTTCGCCTCACACCTCCAGGGTTGGGGGTTCGATTCCCGCCTCCACCTTGTGTGTGTGGAGTTTGCATGTTCTCCCCGTGCCTCGGGGGTTTCCTCCGGGTACTCCGTTTCCTCCCCCGGTCCAAAGACATGCATGGTAGGTTGATTGGCATCTCTTGAAAAATTTCCGTAGTGTGTGATTGTGTGAGTGAATGAGTGTGTGTGTGTGTGCCCTGCGATGGGTTGTATACACCGTCCAGGGTGTATCCTGCCTTGATGCCTGATGACGCCTGAGATAGGCACAGGCTCCCCGTGACCCGAGGTAGATCGGATAAGCGGTAGAAAATGAGTGAGAGAGTGAGTGAAAATAAATGAGCCGGACTGATGGATTATGTGACTCTAAAGCTGACGTAGTGAGATGTCAAGTTAAAATAACGAGATATTTATATGAATAAATATCTTTATTTTATTTATCTGCATAACGTCCTGAAATGATCTTCTATATAATCTGTATTTGTTTAAATTCACTCAAAATATTTGTATTAAATATGTTTCTTTAAATCAAATATTGTAAATTTCTTAAACAAAAATAACTAAATAAATAATAATGACAAACCGCACAACCTTACACAATCGGTTTGTAAGTTTGAATTATATATTAAAGTTCTAAAAAGTTATTGCTATTAACTGTAGGATGGATAGATAGATAGATGGATAGATAGAGTCATAGATAGATTGAGTGACAGATTGAGTGACAGATTGAGTTATAGATAGATAGATAGATTGATAGATAGATAGATAGATAGATAGATAGATAGATAGATAGATAGATAGATAGATTGATTGATTTATTTCCTCGAGGATCAATATATAGAAACAAAAATTTCAAGTTGCTTTGTAAATTTGGAAAAAAAAAGCCGCAGCACAATCGAGCATCTTCACTGCAATCACAAAAATCTTCCCTGAAATCCAGTTAAGAATTAAAGGATGTTTCAGTCTACAGTCAAGCAGCTAATGCTACACACACAGTAGTTAGTAATAATATTAATAATAAAAAACGTTATTTATTTATTTATTTAATTTAGTATTTATTTACTTTAGCCTTTAAGAATTGATCTTTAGACAGCATTTATTTCCGAATCGTTTAGTTTAGGATTTTGTAAAATACTTCTGTTACTAATAAACGTCCCAAAACAAACACCTTTGTTCTGTCTTGTTACGCAGCAGCACTACAAACGTCCGTCTTGATATAGCATTCATTTTTCTCCTGACGATTTTTGGCCCCTTTTGGCCCCTTTACTCCACTCCGTTAAACACTTGCCCCCAAGCTGCGTACTGATTGTTCAGGAAATAACAAGAGCTTGAAGGTGCTTTTGGAGTTACTTTTGGACCTGATCGTTTGTGAGGAAAAACAAACCGAAGTGCAGCATTTTTCTATGAAATCATCTCATTTATATCCCAGTGAACTCGTACTCATGGACTAAACTTACTAGAATTCTGTGTTCTTTGCCGTGAAAAAGTTTTTGCCCCTCCGATGTCGCGGCTGTTGGTTCTGAACGGTGCACAACCAGTAATAATTGAGGGGTCGGGTTTTGGGAGGTTTTACATCTTCACACAAAAGGTGCTGCAAAAGCCGTCTTCTTTAAAAAGAAATAAATGGATTGTTTATTTTAAAACCTGTATTTTGTGCTTGTTTTTTTTTATTATATTTAGTTTTGCGAGACCGGACAAATATTGAAAATTAGAAGAAATCAAGAATACTTAAAAGAACATTTTATTTATTTATTTATTTGTTTGTTTGTTTATTTATTTAATTTTATTTTTGTGTGTGATCCCAACTCCCTCCCTCCCTTTATATGAAGGTTGTTATACAGCATCTACACTGAGATTTTTGGAGTTAAAAAAAAAAATTCACTCATCCAGGATTCGTCAACTCATGACTCAAAAATATCGCACATATTCTTTCATGATCTTGCACCATTATGATTATTTTTTTTTTTTGGTAATTAATCACAACTCTGATTGACGTGGAAAGACCATCATTGCCTATTAATTTTGCTGCGGTGTGAAACGAGGCCACAGGAGAGGAAAAAAGGGAAAAATGCGAGTGGACTGGAAAAGTAACGTCACTCAAACAGGAAGGATCTGCGAGGGGAAAAGGGATGGATGCCGAATCCTGCTCACGCTCCGGCGTGACCCTCGACGGCTTTAAACGAGACCACGAAGGCGGCGTCTGATTAAAGAGCTACAATAATAATAGCTAAAATAACCTCAGTAACCGTCTTCACACACGTGCCAGAGTACACACTGAGGAGCAGGGTGATGAATGTGTTGAGAGTTTTCATAGAAAACAAAAGGCAGCAAACTAAAAGGAAGTGGAATCAAAGAAGCCTTTATTACCAGAATTAAAAATAAACGTTAGAGAAAAATGTTTTTAAAGGCAGAGAGCCTGAAGTCACTTTCAGCCCATTACTCAGAGGTATGTTTAACACGTTTATCACATGATCAGATCGTTTATCTGGCTGTTTATTCCCTCACTTTCTTCATTTCTCCTCTCATATTTTCTTACTTCTCTTCTCGCTCTCATCTCATCTCGTCTCCTCCTTTTCACTCCAGTCTTCTTCTTTTCTATGTTATTTCTCACCTCAGTGTTGTTCTGCTGACCACACTGAAGCTCCACACACGTGTTGAGTTGAGGTCTGATGAATCACTTGACTCATGAGTCGATTCAATTCGATTCAAGATGTTAGGTTCATGATGTCGATTTGATTCAATTATCAAAATATGTTGGACAACAATTAAATGACTGCTAAGAGAGCCAGGTTTTATTTCTGTATAATAAACAATATAAGCGAAGAAACGCACAATTTTATCTGTATAACATTAAATGACTTAAAAACGTGGTAAACTTGTGTCCTTTTGTGTCCAGTCCCATGTTTTGTCCCATCATGCTTCATCTTGTTTTCACATCTCACATCTCAGGATACGTGTCCCGTCTTCTCATGTCACGTTTTGTTTCATTGTCTTACATCTTGTCCTGGTGTTCCATCATGTCTTGTCTCATCATGTCCCCTTTTGTCCCATCATCGTCATCATCATCATTAGTAACGTTATATCTTTTCATTTCATCACCTGTTTCCGGTCATGTTCTTGTCAGGTTCCATCAGCTGTCTTATCATGTCTCAAGCCATCTGTCTCGTCATGTCCTCTTCCTTCTCTCTCGTTCCCAATTCAGTGGATTTCTCTTTCAGATAAATTTTGAATAGTTTTCACTTAATATTTTCTTCCTGGCATTCCAAATAAATATAATAAACTTAAATATATACTGTACAAATATATACTGTGTGTATATACTAAAGTTTATTTAAATCCCTGCTTGCAAAACATTCTGCATGAACCCTGACTGAAAGTAATGGCACCCTTCACGTCCATGTGAGATGGGGAAGGGGGCTGGGCTTCCGGACACAAACTAAAACGCATACTTAGCCTTCCAGGTTTGCTTGTTGATTGGCTCAGCTGTCATGTTTATTGGGCGGTTGAAAAACATTCCTTTTTTTTTTTTTTTTTTTTTTTTTTTGAGAGAGAATTTTTAATTATAATGTGCAGTGCATGGAAGACCATATTTACTACATGCAGTTCAGTTCAGTTCACTTTATTTATAAAGCACATTTAAAACAGCCACAGGACTGACCAAAGTGCTGTACAATAACAGGTGTTAATAAATAATAATAATAAAAATAAAAATACATAGAAAAATAAGAAAAAAAATGATATTAAGACAGGAGAAATAATAAAAAGCGAAATAGAATTGAACAATGCAAAAATACACACTGAAGCACTAAAACAAGCAATAATAGAACAATTAGAAACAGTAAGAAGAGAATGAAAAGGAAAACTATAGAAATGCCGAGGAAAAGAGATACGTTTTTAAAAGGGACTTAAAGAGGGACAGAGAGGGTGCTAATCTTAATTCTATTGGCAAATCATTCCAAAGCTGTGGCCCAATTACTGAGAAAGCTCGATCCCCTCTACGCTTGAGTCTAGAAACGGGAACAGAGAGGAGGTTCTGGTTGCCTGATCTTACCCTTCTGGAAGGGGAGTACGGATGTAATAACTCAGATAGATAAATAGGAGCTTGATTATGCAGGGCCTTAAAAACAAATAAAAGTATTTTAAAACGAATTCTGTAATCAATAGGCAACCAGTGAAGAGTCCTCAGAAGAGGGGTAATGTGTTCGCTTTTGCGCTTTTTTAGGAGAAATCTGGCAGCAGCATTTTGAACCAATTGTAAACAGTTAATTTGTTTTTTGGCAACACCACAGTATAGAGAGTTACAGTAGTCTAAACGAGATGTGATTAGAGCATGTACTGCCATCTCTATGGTTTTATCAGTTAAAAAGTGCCTGATTTTTGTTAAAATGCGTAGCTGATAAAAACTCGATCCAATGACAGCGGAAACTTGTTTATCAAATTTTAAGGACTCGTCTAAGAGAACACCCATTGTTTGATCACCCATTGAACACCCATACATTGTTTACTTTGCTTAATTATATCACTTTTTTTTTTTTACCTGCATTGTGATTTTGAGTATATTTAGAAATCTCTCGCACCGTGTTACTTAACCTGTTTGTTTTTGGTGCCAAGTTTCCCTCGATGATCATTTTCATTTTCACTTTAAATCACATAACACGACCCCTTAAATCTCAGGTGCTTTCCATGTGGCTCTCAGCCAGCGATCCCTGAATTATACTGGGGATAAACAGGATAGTGTAGTGTTTTGACTCACAATGGGAAGGGTTTTTGGCACTCTGCAGGGAAATCTCGAACACTTTCCCTCGTTTCTTCCTCGGATGCCTTTAAAAGGATTGGAAGCTCAGTGCTGGGAAATGTCTTCGGAGCGGATATTTAATCGGACTCAGCAGAGATCTTTGAAGTCAAATACACAACTTAATCTGGTTTGGTTCTCAGGTGCAGTGGATGGGTTTGTTCAATGTGACGTACCATTTGAGGATAAGATTAAACAAAAGATAAAAAAAAAAAAAAAAGCTCTGTTTCTGTTCATATTGCATTTGTACATAAGCTGGACCGAGCTGATTTAGGGAGTCTGTCGTATACAATGTAAAACACTAAAAATGGAATTTGTTTTAGGACTGAATCGGTTTAGTCTTGGACGCATGTGTCGTCTGGGAGAGAGAAAGAAAGAGAGAGAAGGAAAGAAGGATAGAAATGGAAAATGCTGTGATTGATTAGTCTGCATATTTGTGTTTTTCCTTTTTTCCTCTGGGTGTGGATCTTGGTTTATTCCAGCACAGATAGTCATGAAATGTTTTGGGAAGAAAATAAAATTTTGAAGGAAGGTGCACAGAAATGAAATAAATAAACAAATAAATAGAAAAAAAAAAACACGGATTTATTTGGGTAGTTTTTATTTAGATCACTGACGTGTATTCTGTACATTGGCGAACGCATGTCACCTGTAAATTTCACACCAAAACTGATCTGCATTTTATCTTACATACATGCAACAGCAACAACAACAAAAATAAATAAATAAAATTATATATGTGTATATATATGAAGTCAATTATAAATAATGCTATAGTGTTGCTTGAGGTTAAAATACCACTTTAGTGTGTTGCTCCTAATGGTGGGGGTGTGGCTTATAACCTTAATTTGCATATGGGTCTAACGATCCTTAACCTGATTTCATTGAGTGGTTGTTTCTTGTGTTGGTTTTAAGGCTATGTATAGCTACTGTGTTACCAAAGTATTTCACAAAAAGGTTTTTTTTTTCTGTAAAAGTTTTCATAAACTATATGTTTCTTAGTTAGTTAGGAAATCGGTTAAATATTAATGCCACATTCTGTTATTTCTTACAACCTGGAACTCGAGTGCCTAAAGGTTTTCTTCTTGGTGTATGATTTGCAAAATCATGGTTGGATATTAATTGAAAACAAGAAAGGGTGCATTTTACAGTGTTTAGATTTACACAATTAACTTCAGACCACTTGTGAGAATTAGTGGCAATATAGCAACATTTAAACCAAGTAGAATTGACCTGAAGACATAAAGTTAACTTTGCTTAAAATGAAACACAAATGAAAATGGTATAAAAACGAAAAAGGAAAAAAAAAGTTTGTTTATTTGAATTCAGTTAAATAATTCATACAAGTCCAAAACTATAGCCGGCTTTAATAAACTACATAAAAGCTCTAAACCAGCGATGTCCAATCTTATCCGGAAAGAGCCGGATAAGAATTTCTATTTGTAAATTGTGTTTATTCCGATTAAAAACTCATCAGGATTTGGAACTTATTTGCAACTGATTTGGTCAAAATTTGGAGGTAAACTACAGGATAAACGATTTGACTTTACAATGGGGAAAAAAAACAATTGCGATTATTTCCGTTTCCATTTATTTACTGTCCTTATTTAATGACATTAATGACATCCAGTGTCACCCAAATGAAGATGAGGTTCACTACTGAGCCTGGTTCCTCTCAAGGTTTCTTCCTCATATCCTCTCATGGAGTTTTTCCACACCACCGTCACCTCAGTCTTGATCGTTAAAGATTGATGTTAGAGATAACTTATTAACTTCGTTTAAATCTTTACAGCTTTTATTCTGTTTTATTTAATTCTGTTTTTGAGACATTCATTGCTGTGATCGTCTCTGTAAAATGTTGCTAGCTTGCACACCAATAAGGAACCCAATTAAACTCCAGATTTTTATTTGTATCGGACCCTAAACATCTGTTCCTTCTTCTAACAAGTTCGTAGACTTGTTATACACACTCTTGTAGGACATGAATGTTTTCCAGAACTTCCATCATATCCATCTTGACAAATGAGGCCCAGTATCTCTTCATTCTGAAAAACATATTCATATACGGTTCCATCACTCCTTTAGTACCAGGATTTGTAATCTGTCATGCCGTGCTGCTGAGGCCCATCAGATACAGCTCGAGCCTCTTAGCCGAACCCTCCATATGGCTGCAATCAAAGTACGTCATCGTAAATGACCTCACTGGCTTTTATCCACACGCTCTGTGTATCATACTCTGAACATGACCCAAGAAGGCCATGAATCATAAAAAGGCATTTTGGGGTGTTTTAGGAAAGACTCAAGTAACAGTGCGATGAAAATAGCTGGCTGCTGTTAGATCTGCTGTCTGTTCTGTTTCTGGAACATAAATATAAATAAAAAAAAAACATAAAAACAAAACTACAGATGAAGTGATATTTGGAGTAAATTTAATTTTCAATGCTACAGTTCACATTGACCTCAGCAAGCTTCATGTATACACAAAATAGCTAGTCACGTCCAGTATGTAGAGAACGTATGTAGAGTACATGCTAACTTTCCACCTAGCTAGTTTATCTAATATTATCAATAAAGGAAACTGTAGTTGCTTTATGTTTTGGCAGGCTTGGCATGGCCACTGTTAAATAAATCACTGAGAATTTTAAATTGCTGGTGAAGTCGATACCCTACTGAAGTCGGTAACCATAAATATCCTGTTTTGATATGCTTACAGATTCAGTTTGAGGTTCACAGAGAGAGGGTCACATGTTACCTCATGCCGTGTCTAGTAGCAAAAGAATGAGTGGGTTGAGGTAAGAGGATGGTATGGGGGTATTTCAAACTTGCACATTCATGGATACGGTTAAAACTGTAGAGATTTTCCCCAGGAAAGAAAGAAACGTAGGTTACGATTTTTTTAAAATTAGGTAGGAATGCTTGTAAGGAGTTGTAGGGATTGTATAAAATTTATATTGGAATTTAAATAGGAATTGTAAAAAACATAATTAGGGATGGTATGAAATGTATTTAGTGATTATAGGGGGACTGTATGAATTCTAGCACTATACTGTACAGTAGGTAGGAATGTTAGGCCCTGTAGGGCGAAGTTGTTAGCAGAGATTGTACAAATTGTAGGTACTAATGGTAGGTCTGGGTTTCAAGAAATGTAGGAATTATAGAAATTATTGGTAGGTTTTATGCATAATTACAGGTAGAAATGGTAGGGATTGCTGTTAGGAACAATGTGTTCTATAGGTAAGGATTGTATGAAATGTAGGAATTGTATGTAGGTATTTTACAAAATGTAGATAGGAATTGAAATTATGATAGGTAGGAATTGTAGGTAGGGATGGTTGGCAGGGATTTTACAAATTCTCAGTTGAAATGGTATGAATTGTATGTCGGTATTATACAGTATGTACTGGATGTAAGAATTGTAGTTAGGAATGGTAGAGATTATAGGTAGGAATGGTAGGAATTGTAGGTCGGTATTATACATAATGTAGGATGTAAGTAGGAATTGTAGTTAAGAATGGTAAGGATTGTAGATAGATGTTGTTACAGGGATTGTACAAATTGTAGATAAGAGGTAGGTAGTGATTTCATAAAACTCAAGAGATTTCATGAATTATAGAAATTATAGGTAGATGATCGAAATGTTGTTAGGAATTGTAGTTTGGAATGGTGCAGATTGCAGGTAGGAATGGTACAGATTGCAGGTAGGAATGGTACAGATTGCAGGTAGGAATGGTAGGTAAGAATTGTAGTCGAAAATGTTAGGGAAAAAAGCTAGGGATTGTATCAAATGTTGGAATGATAGGAATTGTAGTTAGGATTGGTAGTAATTGTAGGTACGGACTGATGACTAAGATTTTACAGATTGTAGGTAGGAATGGCAGGAATTCTAGGACTACGCAGGACTCGATTAAGTTTATAATTCTGAAAATAATTTACGATTTTAACAGTAAACAGAATGTTAACAAAAAATCAGCAGCTTCTAATCAGTCAAAATAAAGATAAAACAAAATTCCACACTTTCAGTGATCTTTCAGGGAAGTTTACTGTGACCTAATTTTTCACAATATCGCTATTACAATATATATCAGCCGGCCCTGTGGGGTAGCATCCTCGCAGCAGCTTGCCCTTCTTCATGAAGGCTGCGTCATCCAGGTCCTGCTTATCTCAAGTTAAAGTGTGTGTTGTTTTACAGGTGTCCTTTGAACCTGTATTGGAACGCATTTGCTCGACAGTGCCCTTGTGTCATAACTTAAATTACACGTCTGTTTACACCAAACTGGGCTCCAGTGGCTTTATTTTCCACTCTGGTTTCCTCAGTGCAGTGGCGTGGTTCACATTCACAGAGATTATATTTAGATGGAGGATATAGAGGGAAGGTTCTGATTAGTCCTGGAGGGCCAGAACATAACAGATATTTTCCTGTGTTTTTGAAAAGATGCAACTCATCAAAGCTAGGCGTAATTTGACTTGACGTAATTGTGCTTCGGCTTTGCAGGAGACAAATTTGGAACTCCTGGTTCATGCCAAAATAATGTGCGTAGGGAATAATTTTTCATATTTTACGCTTTGAGAAAACACTCTGCTTAATTGCCCCCTTTTAAATAAAAGTGAGCAGCATTACAATGATCATGCTGTCCTGAAATGATCCCCTAAGCCTAATATTAGCCAAGTCCAAATGGATGTTTTTGAGCATGGTTAAGTAGTCCTAAGTAGTGCTGAAATTACAGAGCACAGGGAGGCATGTCTCTGTAAGGCAATCAGACACTAGGGCTTTGTGTCCTGCCAAGCACAAGTCACCTTAAACAAAGGTGTCTCTTGTGTTTTTATGTTTACTCCATGTCCTCGATACCAGGTACAGGGGGTAAAGGAACAGCTCAAAATTCCAACATGGACAACACCTTCACTCTTCTAGGGTTCTTTGAATATTGAAGGCTTTTATGGCAGCCTAAGTCAATGGATAACAGATGTATGGACATGAAGGAAAGAAGGTGAGGATTAATTGTATCAGTGAAGTGTTTCAATATGATTCATATCAGATTAAGAATAATCATATTTTTAGATTTATATCGGACTAAGACCTGAGTTGCGCCAGCTGAAGGTAAGATAAGTCCTAAGTCAGGATGTAAAGTTATTCTTAAGATACGTCGTGATTGGTAGAGCATTAAAGTGACATTCTGTCATCTGCTGCCAATCAGTAACATGAAACGATATATACAGGCAATACTACATTTACGATCGAGACCCAGGATAGTGGAATAACACACAGTGGTTTAATAGGACAATAATCCACACCAGGGTTGTGACACGTGGCATGATACAAAGCGACGTGGCTCTTTTCCAATAGTCTAAAATGTCCTTTTATACCACAGCTTTTTGTCGATCGCAACATTTTAAAATTTATCAGCGAGCATTTTGTTGCACTTTTATTGTTGCACTTTTTAACCATTTAATGTTGTGGAACTTCCACGTAATTAGTCCCTGCTCTCACTTCCATTACAGCAGATATAAACAGCCGCTGTTGCACCGGCATCTCATTTTTTTTCCTTTTTCTTAAAGGTAATAAGACAGAAGAGAAAAAAAGCTCAACTCTCTGTTCCTAAGAGCTCACACTGGAGACTCCTTCCATAAATGTTGCTTCCATGTCTTCTAACACAGCAGTTCCCAAAGTGGGGGCGGGGGGTCTCGAGATGATTTCCAGAAACTTTATTTATTTTTTTATTTTTATTTATTTATTTTTTATATGTTAAAAAAGCTTGTAATGATGCGAGTATAAATTTAGGATAATGAAAATAAACTGGAAATAAAACGTTGTTTGCTCCGATTAATTACGACAGTTAAGGTCACCATTCAATGTAACCGCGGCAAATCATCTGGCGTCAGATATGGAAGATGCGCTGATAGAACTTTCAACCGATCGAACCCTGAGGACGCCATTTGACGGCAAGACGCTGGATGAGTTCTGGGTTTCTGTCGCACTGGAATATCCACAGTTGTCGAAAGCCGCGTTGGATGTACTCATGCAATTTGGCTCGACGTATTTATGCGAAAAGACATTCTCCGCGCTGACTTACATTAAGAATAAACACAGGTCACGGCTTAACGTGGAAGATGATCTGCGGGTGGCGATCTCCAAAACTGAACCTAGAGTGGACCTGCTTTGCTCCGCGCACAGCGCCCATCTATCACATTAGGCGTTTTTTTTTAATACATTTACAATTACAATACAATTATACATGAAGTTATACAGCGTGTACAGCCTTGGCGCACGTGTCACACGTGTTGCAGGCAGCTTGTTCGTATTCTGTCTGTAACCATTTCACTGTTATGGGATGTATTTGTTTTTGTCCATGATTTGTTAATAAAATAGCCTGGCTTAGAGATTGTGTTCCTTTTTGTTTTAGCTCTGTCAGTCTGTAACCAAATCGCAAATCCTCACAAGCTGTTGGAGGAAAACACAGAGAGAGAGAGAGGGGGGTGGTGGTGTCGTCAGCACTCTAATATTGGGGTCGAGGTCTGAAAAGTTTGGGAACCCCTGTTCTAACAGAAAACTACACCGTATGATCAGATTAGTAGCTTAGAGTTTTATCATTGGTCTTACAGTTGCTTCTGTTTATGTTTAGTTATTTATACATTTTCTATGAAGTTTCTATGTGCAGTGATTATACATCTTGACTACCTACATAAATAAATTCTAACAGACTCGCAGAGGAGTTTTATTTATAGCAACTGATGCCCTTACTACAGTATGGGTGGGTGGTTCTTCAGTTATAACTTAAAACTGAAGTGAATATGATTTAGTAGTTCATAAACCAGGCTACGATTAAACTTCTGTTGTTTTTATTTAAACTATTAATGTTTTCTCATGAGGTCAAATAAGATAGGATTCAAAATAAACACACTAGGCCACACCCTGAGTGACGGCCACAGTGCCGAGATAAGACTTATCTGAATTTAGCTGCTTTATAAGGACTATAAGATCGTATTACCCCTCAGTGGCGAGGGATTTTGTGGCTATACGTGTCTAGCATTCCAGCTAACTATGAGGACAAGCCACCATTTTTAAATACAGGCCTTTATGTTTAAACCAAAATAAAAAACCTGCCATCGTGTGCCAGGGTTCCTGTTTTGACAACATTGCCTCAACCCATTATTTAACATCTCTCTTATTTAACGTTATGCAGATGTTTCTGGATATACGTTCGTGTTTACTACTTCAGTCTTTATAGGTCAGCTTGTTTTTCCGCATTTATTTCCCAAAGATAGGATGCCACTGAGAAGCATTGCATTCAGCTTGCATGTTTTCAGTGGCAACATTAAGAGTAGAGAATTTTCACTCTAATCTCTATTTCAAACTTTAAACTCTGATACGATTGTACTGTGTCACATTATCACACAGTGTTGCATTTAGTTATTAAAAGAATTTAACTTCTATTTTGTAGTTTTAACATAAGAACCTTTGCTGGTTGAAATTTTGGTTCATCTCTAAATTGTGTAAGTTACAGCGTTATAAAACAAAATTAAGAGGTCAAACTCTTGATACGACCATCAGATTTTTTTAAAATTCTTATTTATTTTATTAGAGAGTTTCTTTAGCGTTTCACATTTAATAGTGAGGCCATATTGCATGTAATACAAAGTTGACCTATTTTTTTATTTTTTATTTTTTTGTACTAACTAGGCTATAATGTTATTTCTGTATATAGTATAGTAACTAACTAGCACTCTATAATAAATGCATAGCAGTTGTTATTATTCCAATATGATTTTTATTTTACCATATAGTGTAGTATCTACATTGTAAAACGGTTTGTTCAATATAAAAAGTATTGCACTGTATATTAATAACTGATTATTTATGTTTTATAAGTATACAAAGATGTTATAGTATATATTATATAATGAGTTCTGGTAACTATTGTAACTATAGCACTATACCATTATCTGTAGTAGTGTAATGATCTATAGTACCTATTTGGCTCTGTGTTTGGTTTGTTTTTGGAGTGTAATTACTGTAGTATGTGTGTAACTTTATGTATTAAGTAAGTACAGTCATATTTTATGATTTTATTAGGCAACATAATGTCTGGTTATTTCTAGGTTTATTTGAGTAACTGTATTGACGTAGTAATATACGGTAGCTATATGGTCATTTCTACTATAGTAACTGTAGTGCATATGTAACTGTAATACTGTAGTGCTATATATATTAGCTATATGGATATTTGTAAGTAATGTTGACTGTATTACTGTAGTACATTTGTAGCTGTTGTCCTTCGACTGCTCTGGGTCGCTTCAGGGTCGCTACAGCTTTCTGATTTAGATCTTGGCACAGGTTTTTACGCCTTCCTGACTCAACCCTTCCATTTGGTAAGGGCTTGGGACTTGCACTGTGATTTAACCCCTCAGTGGCAAGCTTAGTTCATCAACAGTAATTGAACGCGTGCCGTGATGGTTAGAACGCGGAATAATTCCACCTGAACAGTAGTAATGTTGTACTATATGATTATTTCTGGGTTGCTATTAGCATAATAATTGTAGTGCACGAGTAGCTGTATTAGTAAAGTCATATATTGTAGATATATGGTTATTTCTGGGTAGCCATGTTTATTTCTTGATTATGTTGAGTACAGTAACTATAGTAGTTGAGTAAATATAGTTGTGCACTACTTTATTGTAGCTATCTGGTTATTATAGTATAACTGTAGTGTAGTCATGGAGGTAATTGTTACTTCTAGTGTAGTAACTGTTGTGCACGAGTAACTGGAGTATTGTAGAAATACATGTTAGTTATACTGTACTACATTAGGGTAGTGCTCTAATCTTAGCGAATTCTGTAGTATTGTGTACCTACTAAAAGTTATGATACTAGCAATAATATTCACTGTTGTAATTAGTAATTACTACCATATTAAAGAGCTTCTAGTAACCAGATGATGTTTTTTACTTTACTGATACAATGCAAACTGCTTAAATTTCACCGTGCAAACTGGTACTTTAACAAGGCATTACTCACCTCAGATAGTTATTTCTGTATATGCAACAATTTCTTAGCCTCCCCATAGTAAATACCACACATTCTGAGTATCTTAATTCCCCGAGTGAGTCATGTGTCAGCTTTTCAGCCACACCTCCTTCTCTGAAGCGTTCCGGATGAACAAGAATGCATGACTTCTTACTCAATGCCGTAAATCGTTTACAGGCCTCGGCTGAAGTGTTTATTTCTCTGCATGATGTGCAGCGCTGTCACTGAAATGCTTGTGCAAAGGAAATCTTTATTTCTTTTCTTTGAGTTCCTCTTCGTACCTCTGTCGGTTAAGCATGAGCATAACCCAAGCCGTAGGTTGTGAAACCCAGCAAACAACCGCACACCAACACCTTGCTGCATGTTGCAGCATGCGCCTAGAGTTTGCAGCTGTGATCTAGCTTAGCGTACGTAAACGGAGACGTTACCTCACGCATGACACAGAAAAAATACACCCCTTCCTCTGCATCTATTTTGAGACCAGTAATGAGGGCCGGAGCACTGTAAACAAAGCATCAGCACTGTTCGTAAGGTTACACGCTGCCCAGGATCTGCTCCAGGGCTGCCAGATACACACAGGTTTATCTGGATTGAGTCTTGAGAGTGCTTTTCTTTTTGAAGGTCACAGCTTTGGAATTATAAGTCTTTTTTCACAGCAAAGTGCAAAGAATAAAAAACGGTAGGCGTCAGGGAAAGATCGCTGAATATGTTGTAAAGGGTGGGAGTTTTTTTTTTTTTAAAGGAATAGTTCAGTGAAAAATGTCATTCCTCAGCCAAGAGCTGCGTAGATGTTTTCCCTATGCTTGTTCTTGCATGTTCTTCCACTACATTCGTTGGCTAGCCTGGAAAGACAACTCTAAACTGTCTTTCCACTATGCTAGAAAAATGAACTTATGATCTCCGGTTGACTGTGTGAATGCTTTTCTATTACCGTCTTCACCGAGATGCTTCGTGAATAAGGCAGAATAGGCTGAATGAGCTGTCACAGGGTCCTCTTCAACACTCACGTTACCCAACGCCAATTTTCTGCACCCTAATCATCAGCATACTAAACTAAATTTGCACTGCTTTTCTGAAGTCTAATATTTAATCCTCACTATTCCTGAATTAAAATCCCCCTAGCTTGGATTCTTTCAAAACTGAAAATAAAAAGTCGGCCTAATCGATGGTTGGTACTGTTTAGATCAGTTTCCTTTCCAGAGCTGTATTGTGACACTGAAATCTCTGCACAGATGAATACCACTCATGACTCTCAACTGAAAATACCCTGTTTGTTTCTCTCATGCACCTCCTCATGGGATGTCCTCGATGAAGGGATTTCCCCTCGGGACTGTAAGAACGGATCGTGTTTCTACAGTGTTAACAGCGCCCTAGCAGATCATACACACACTTTACACAGAGGGGGAAAAAAGCTTAAATTCTTTCCTAAAGGCTTTATTTAACACCACAATTCTATCCAGCTGGGATTTCCCCCAGCTTACCAATATGCTGCAATTCCTAAATATTTGGAAAGCTAAAGCAGTAATCAGTGATCTGGTCTTTCCACATCATATTTAAAGTAGCCAGGGATTAAAACAATCCAGTTTAGTGTTGCTGTAGTGAACTATATTGTTTCAACACAGTGATTAAAGTGCTAATGCTTTAGTTTTCATGAATAAATGAGCTAATAGACCACACCTATTTCTCTGGGACTGACAAACTCAGAGGCCACACCTCCTTCACTGTGACAGACAGACTGAGACCACACCTCCTTCACTGTGACAGACAGACTCAGAGACCACACCTCCTTCACTGTGACTGACAGACTCAGAGACCACACCTCCTTCACTGTGACAGACAGACTCAGAGACCACACCTCCTTCACTGTGACAGACAGACTCAGAGACCACACCTCCTTCACTGTGACTGACAGACTCAGAGACCACACCTCCTTCACTGTGTGAATGCTAGCTCTGAGTCATTGTTTAATATTTGTCTAACATATTTGTTTAAATGCATCCCTAACACATACACACACACACACACGTATACACACACACACACACGTATACACACACACACACACCCTCATACCAATGCAAATCTTACATTTGTATGATTAGACACAAGACCTTTTTTTTTATGCTAGCTCTGAGTCATTGTTTATTATAAACGCAGCTGTTCCAGAATTATTCCCATTTGAAATGTCCCTCCTGATTCCCCCACTGAGGCGTTCCTAATCCGTCTCCGGGTTTTTCTCCTCACCAGTATAGAGACGTGTGTTTATCTACACATAGTTTCGTTTCTATAAGTTCTATGCAGGACTTTCTGCAAGCCTCAGAGATACAGTAGGTTTCCTTTCGGTCCTTCCTCAGGTGATTTGCCTGAATCATGTCTTGGTGCTTTGTTGGTTCCTGAAGTTCTTCTCTATCTTCTTGATTCCTACAGAGCTCTCTCAGGCCCAGCGTAAGTTTGCTCAGTGTCTGAAGGATTTCCAGTTCGAGTACATCGGCGACGCAAAGACTGACGATGAAAAGTGCATCGGTGAGAGCTGTTTAACTTTCTTCCCCCTTGCCAGTGTTCAGGGATCAGGATTCTGTACTGAAGTATAAGTTCATGGCTTCATGCACAATCACTTTTATTTGCTGTTAATTTGTATTTATTTGCTTTTAAATTAAAGTGTTTTGAAAAACCACAAGGTAAAGATCAGGCAGATGGACAGCCAACACCCAGAAGTCACACACTTACATTGTTGCTCAGCGTGACTAATTATTATGTTGGCTTGACAGACAACACTCATCATCATCATCATCATCATCATCATCATTTTTATTTCTTCATCTCCAGGGAATTTCACATAGAGCCATGAAATCCAGCAGATCCCATATAGGAGTAGGAGATCATATACTTTTCAGAAAAAAAAATATTGTTTTGCACCCCATAGTAAGATACTGAATAAGTTTCATTGATCCTTATAGTTTTCTTTTTTTTTTTCTTTCTTTCTTCCTTCACAGAAAGGGTCTTTTAGTATTTCTTTTGTTTTATACCTTTATGTCTCTTAATATTTTTTATCTATCTTTCATCTATTTTTTATTTGTTCTTTCTCTTCTATTTATCTTTTTTGTTTACTTTGCAGTTTACTTTCTTTTTTCTCTTTCTTCGCCCATTTTTCTTTCTTTCTTTCTTTCTTTCTTTCTTTCTTTCTTTCTTTCTTTCTTTCTTTCTTTCTTTCTTCGCCCATTTTTCTTTCTTTCTTTCTTTCTTTCTTTCTTTCTTTCTGTCTGTCTGTCTGTCTGTCTGTCTGTCTCTTTCTTTTTTCTTTCTTTCTTTCTAACTCCCTCCCCCTCTTTCTTTATTTCTTTCTATCTTTTTTCTTTCTGTCTGTCTGTCTCTTTCTTTCTTTCTTTCTTTCTTTCTTTCTTTCTTTCTTTCTTTCTTTCTTTCTTTCTAACTCCCTCCCCTCTTTCTTTCTTTTTTTCTTTCTTTCTTCGCCCATTTTTCTTTCTTTCTTTCTTTCTTTCTTTCTTTCTTTCTTTCTTTCTTTCTGTCTGTCTGTCTGTCTGACTGTCTCTTTCTTTTTTCTTTCTTTCTTTCTAACTCCCTCCCCCTCTTTCTTTCTTTCTTTCTTTCTTTCTTTCTTTCTTTCTTTCTTTCTTTCTTTCTTTCTTTCTTTCTTTCTTTCTTTCTTTTTTCTTTCTGTCTGTCTCTTTCTTTCATTCTTTCTTTCTTTCTTTCTTTCTTTCTTTCTTTCTTTCTTTCTTTCTTTCTTTCTTTCTTTCTTTCTAACTCCCTCCCCTCTTTCTTTCTTTCTTTCTTTCTTTCTTTCTTTCTTTCTTTCTTTCTTTCTTTCTTTCTTTCTTTCTTTCTTTCTTTCTTTCTTTCTTTCTTTCTTTCAATAATTGAAATAATAAAAACATGTGTTTCTGTTTGTGTGTGTGTGTGTGTGTGTGTGTGTGTGTGTGTTGCAGATGAGTCTTTACAGGAGTTTTCCGCCTTTCTCAGAAACTTGGAGGATCAGAGGGAGCTGATGGTAGGTGTTTCAGTCACTGGGTATTTTCACAGAATCTAACAATCCACAGGCTTGTTGTTATTAAAGTTTCTTTTTAATCCAGTTATAAATCTGTATTTAAAAACTAATCTTGAGGGAGGAGCTCGGGCTCGATTTGCGAAAAGAAATGTAAAAACTTTAACACTGAAATGAATGTATAAGCATTAGGGAACGCTTTATACTGGACAGCATTGCCCTCGATACGGACAATGGAAGCAAATGCGGGAGTCACAGGGTGTATTGGAGCATAGTGGCACCGGAAAGCAGATGTAGTCAAAGTAGATCCAAGCGAAGGTGGCGACGAAATCTGGGCATACATCAAAAGTAGATATCCATCAGGAACGACATGGCAACTTTGAAAGACCTAAAGGATTTTATAGCAAACAGTAGAAACCATATTCATCAAACCACAGAATCAAAGATATTCCACATATTCTGAAGAAAGCCAGAAGGTTTTGTGTTCAGATGACACCAAAGTAGGACATCACAAAAACAACACCATCCAATCCCAGCTGTGAAGCGTGGTGGTGGGAGCATAATGTTCTCGGGATGTTTCTCATCTGCAGTACTGGGGAACCTGAGGGAAAGACAGATATAGGTCAGGTAGAAGATCATGATGGCTAGGAGAAAGATAGATAGATGTTCTGACATGGTCTAATCATAGCGGTTGCTTTTCAACTGTGAAAATTGACTAAGCTCTCATGGCTTGAACAGTGGAGGAACTGGGGATCACGTTTGCCATCCTTGTAAAGTATAGCGACTGCCAGTGGTGTCTCTACTAATTATTGCTCAAGTCTCATTTAAATCTATGAAGTTTACAGAACCTGACAGAACATAGTGTAAAAACACCATAGAGTAGCCGAAATAATTTGGGGAGCGACTCATTCAGGATATATTTCGGTTCTTATTATTTCTGGGACAGACCGCAGATCTACCAGGACCCTGACCAGGAGAAAGTGCTTAGTGAAGATCTGTGAAGCTGGGGATGTTTATACAGTAAATTTTATAGTGAGGCTCCTCTTCAGGCTTCAGAACATTTACTTGGCTGCTTTGTTACTCTATAGGCCTGCCACACACACACACACACACACACACACACACACACACACACATTCACACACTTGCATGTTAGTGGGCACTCCGAGTTTTCCACAGGAAGTGGGATGTTTTGCTGTTGGTTATTTGCTGCAAGCTGGAGTGATTCTCTACTGAATGCAGGCTTGCAGAAAGAGTGAGTCAGTGTTAGCGTTAGCAACAAATCCCATCTCCTCTGTGCTGATCCCTGTGTTTATCTTTGTTTGTTTTTCATTTTGCAAAAATGCTGTTTTAATGTTTTTTTTAATGCTTTATTATGCTTTGTAATGCTGAGTATTGTTTTGGGGCAGATACATACATATAAGAATGATAATAATAATAATAAGAAGAAGAAGAAGAAGAAGAAGAAGAAGAAGAAGAAGAAGAAGGAAAAAAATAAAAATAAAAATAAAAATAATAATAATAATAACAACAATAAAAATAACAGCAATAATAAAAAATATTATTGTTGTTATAATTATTAAAATTATTATTACCATTCACAAATCTAAAATCAAATTTCTTGCTTTTTTTTTTTTTTTACATCTTTCTCGTGTTTTTTCTTGCTTTTTATTACGAGTATCAGATTGTTTTAGTTATACTGATGCCATCTTGGCAGTCACTTGTGTAGTGGCTCTGGCTTATACAGAAATGCAAAGCTTTATGGCTTTATTTCTTTATAAACCTCATTAAGTCTTTGTGTGTGTTCTGGATTTATATTGTTGTGTTGGATTTGCATTAGATTTGGGATTGGCTGACTTCGTTACAGTATCCTCGTGGCCTCAATGTGTCATTTTGGTGTTCAGTAAACAGAGAAAAGCCAGTGCTGGCCCTGCCCAAACCTAAACTCGCACCAGCTAGCTTGTTGTGAAGACAGATCCGGGCCTCCACCCAATCACAACACGGCAGAGAGGTGATGTCATGCAGCAGAGCTCAGGCAGGGTGCGCCAACTCGGACATGCTGAGGCAGAGAGAGGCAGAAAACGAAATTGGATCAGGGTTGAAAACGATGACTAAAATGTTATACTTAATTATGGCATTACCATAAATCAATTTAGGTCAACATTTGGGAAAAGTTTGGGAAAAGACCTAATAATCATTAATGCTGCTTTGCTTCCTAATTATGGTAATGCTGGTCTTGTGAGCACAGAGTATACACTGTATCTTTACTGTACATGTTTATGTCCTGGATAATGGACTATGTATAATGATTATAAGTATAGTTCTACACTTGCTCGGATAAGAGAGATGTAAGCTGAGATGCAGTTGAGTGATTTGTCATGCGCTGTGTGAAAACCTCTTACAGCTACAAACACATTTTCTAGTATTGAAATCATCTAGATTAATAGCAAGGTATCAATTTGTGATTCGTAGTACCATTGTGCCAACTGCCGGGGTATTAAAACTAAAGACCAGTTTGCCTCTGCCAGGAGGTTTACTCTTGGGTAAAGGTCAGGGTTTCCCGCAGCACTTTGCAGTTCGGGCGGCCCGCCTAAGCTGGGAAACCCTATTGCCTTAACTAGGTCGTCCAAAAAAAAAAACATTTCGCTGCACAAAAGGCCGTCGAGTGCATCTCGGAGAATAGTGCGGACGCGCTTCACACCGCGCGC
Organism: Tachysurus vachellii; assembly: GCF_030014155.1. Classification (NCBI taxonomy): domain Eukaryota; kingdom Metazoa; phylum Chordata; class Actinopteri; order Siluriformes; family Bagridae; genus Tachysurus; species Tachysurus vachellii. Next base: position 26,753,297 of record NC_083465.1, read on the forward strand.
CACACGGCCGAAATGAGAGAAAGACGCGGTCCGTCACTGTCTGGAGGATAACTAGCCAGTTAATAAAACGTGTGTCCGTGAGAACTGTAAGTAGACTTATGTTTTGGGTTTATTTAAGCCTGTTATTGTATTAGTCTATAGTTCTTGCAAATTTAAAGTAAGTTAGCTGGTGATTTTGTAGTTCTTCACCTGCTAGCTAGGTTGCAATAATTTTTTTAATTTTTTGCAATCCTGTTTTTAATAATTGTTAAACGTAGTACAGAGTCTGTGGTCTATCTCACAAAGAAGCCCCGGGCCCCGCCCCCCATGCCCAAACCTACCGCCTTAACTAACAAATTTTTTGCGGGAAACCCTGGAAGGTGGATTTGAAACCTGTTGGTAGGGAAATTACTTGTTTATATTTTGAACGGTAAAACCAAGTACTCGATATTGTGGGTCAGTGGAGTAAGTAAGTGGTCAGACAACTGCGCTGGTGAATGGGATTGATCAAGAGAAACTGCAGCAAGGGTTCAATCAAAAGTCTGCAGGAGAAAGGGGATTTGTCAATAATGTCTGCAGGAGCAGATAGGATTGGTAAAGAGAGTCTGCAGGCACTGATGGGATTCGTCAAGAGTGTCTTTAGGAGCAGGTCGGAATAATGAAGAGTGTCTGTAGTTGTGGACAGGATTGATCAAGACAATCTACAGGACAGTCGGAGCATGCGGGACTTGCCAAGAGTATCTGTCGGAGGAAGTGAGATTAGTCAAGAGTATATGCATGCGTGGACAGAATCGATCAAGAGAGTCTTAAGGAACAAATGTGAGTGGTCAGAAATGTTCTTCAGGAGTGGGGGGGTGGTCAAGAGTGTCTACAAAAGCATGAGGGATTGGTCAGGATTGTCTGCAAGAAGGGAAAGGATTGGTCGAGTGTCTGCAGGAGCATATGTAACCGGTCAAGGGTTCTGGCAGTAACAGATGGAATTTATTCAGTGCCTGTGGAAGTGGAAAGGATTGGTCAAGAGTGTCCGCAAGAGAGGAATGGATTGGTCGAATGGCTGCAGGAGCAGAAGGAATTGGTTGAGTATCTGCAAGAGCATGCAAGGTTTGTCGAGTATGTCTGCAGGAGGGGACAGAATTGGACAAGAGTGTCGGTCGGAGTAGATAGACTCGATCGAGCGTAACCGGGAGAGTGGACCAGGTCGGTCAAGAGTGTTTGCAAGAGCCAGCAGAATTGGTCAGATGTGTCTGCAGGAGCATGCAGGATTGGATGAGAGTGTCTGTGGGAGAGGACAGTATTGGCCTTGAGTGAGTTGGATTTGTTAGAACTTCTATAGGACCTGGTAGGATGTGGGATTTAAAAAAATCTTGTGGCTAAAATCAGCATTACATTAACAGGCCAGAATGTAATCGTACACAGATACATCTTATATCTTCAGTGTAATCTGACAGCTTTGACATTTCCTATAATTACCTGCTGTATTGTTTGTATCTGCAAGACAGGCTTGATCTATACTTTAACCTACATAGGAATAGAATAGCTTACAGAGACGCCACTCCTTTGACAACTCCCTATCATAACCTTTCATTGGGTTTTAAATAAACTTCTGGAAGTGTGCTAAAAACACTCAATTCCCACAGGATATGAGACGTATGAAAGGACAGTACCTTTTGTTATTGCTTTTAATTGTGCTTAATGGAGTTTACCCATGTCAGTCCCTGTGGACAGAGAGCAGATTAAAAGTACTGATTAAAAATACAGATTTGTTACTATTTATTTAAACGTATTATTTTCTTGTTCGGAGGAACTTCTGTTTCACTTAAATCCACTCACGAGAACACCTTTTAATACAGTCTATAAAACACTGATTCAGTCTACACGATAAACTCGTGTCGACTCCAGAAAGTACGGCATCAAAGATGTAATACATTTTGTCTTCTACAGATGACGAACATTACAGAGACACTGATGAAGCCTCTAGAGAAGTTTCGGAAGGAGCAGCTCGGTTCAGCCAAAGTACTTCTTTTAATTCTCTTTTTTTCCCATTTGACATCAGCAGCATTTCCAACAACACTGTTTCCATCACGGTGTTAAAAATAACCATTTTCTTTTTATTGGTCTGTTTTTAGACAGAGAGGAAGAAATACGAGAAGGAAACTGAGAAGTATTACACGTCATTGGAGAAGCTCTTAAACATGTCGGCGAAGAAGAAGGAACCACAGTTGCAAGAGGTACTTTTCACTAAGAGCCCACATGTCCATATAAAGACTTCTCTGGATCTTCTGACAAGCAGAAGATCCAGTTTTCTTCTAGTCATTTTTTTTTTGACACCCATGTAGCCTGTGTGATGCAAACACTTAAAGGTGGAGTCTCCGATGTTTGAGAAATGCTTCAGAAAACTGAGTCGGGCTGAAAAATAAACAAAAAACAAAACAAACGTGTAGCCAATGAGCAGAAAGGGGCGGGTCTTGTGTGACATTAGCAGAAAGCGGTTTTAACATCGACATGGAGGATAAAAACAAAGAAAGAAAGCGAAGAAAGGCTTACGATAAGGTAAGAAGTAGGACGTGTTAATATAGGATCAGCTTTCCAGCGCTGGAGAGAACTGAAGGAGCAGGAAGTTGGTCACATATTCACAGATTGGAGTTTCCCGAGTCAATAACTCCTGAGCTAAACGCTGTTACTACACAAATAACACCTCTTTTCTATCGTAGTAATGTAGAGACGCAGCTACAACCGTGTTTTGTGTAGTAACAGTGTTTAGCTCAGGAGTTATTGACTCGGGAAACTCCAATCTGTGAATGTGACCAACTTTACTTAAGACACCAAGGCGCTTTTTTCCTTCTCGATAGGTGAGTAACGTTGGTTTTGTTTTGTTACACAGAACTAATATATGCCTTTGTCCTTTACATGATTATGCTTGTGTGTCATTTTTGCTTGTTTGTTTATCTACAATCGTATTGTTCTTCCCTTCAGCTATGATAAAGACACATTCCTTTCCATTAGTTGCCTGGGTTACGTGTGTGTGTGGGCGGAGCTATAAATACGGGGTGGGACCCATTTGGGTTAGGGGCGGGTTTTGTTTTGGTGATTTTATATGTCAACATTGGCTTTCAAACAACGGAGACCCCACCTTTAAAAGCACTTTTTGTAGCAGGGATCATGAGAGACTGGGAGTTTACCAGATGGTCCTTTAGATCTGCTTTGGGGACACTAGGGCTGTAATCTGTGTACCTGTGGGTTGACTGAGATGTAAATGAAAGCTCTTAACTGCAATTGGTTCACGCGTCACGGTTTATGTCCTTGTTAAAAAAAGCGTGACTTGGTGTAATTGTGTTTATATCTGATGTACAATGGTGTTGGTGAGTAATGTGTCACAGACTTTTAGCAAATCGTCCGTACAGAAACAGGCATCAGCATGCAGGTTGAACAAAAGTGCAGTGCAACACCTGTACACTCATTTTTACTGTGTTCACCTCCTACACACTTGTGACCTTCACCAGCTCCATCTTTTTTCTGTCTTGTTTTTGAAGCAATGTATTCAACCTCTTTGTTTCTCTCTCTCTCTTACACACACACACACACACACACACACACACACACACACATTTGTCACTCACTCTGAGTCAACTCAAACTGACTGTTTCTCTGTCTCCCTGTCATGCTCAGTCTTTCATGCTGTCTCTCTCTTTTATCTCTGTCTCTGTTTCTGTAATTCACACCTTCTGCATCTGTCTACTGTCTCTCTTTCTGATTGTCTGTTTCTTTCTTTCTCTTGTGGTTTACACTTTGACTATTTTTTATGTTTCGCACACTCTGACTCTCCCTCACGCACACTCACTCACTCACTCACTCACTCACTCACTCTCTCACGCTTGCTTATTCACTCACTCACTCTCTCACTCTTGCTAACTCACTCTCGCTCACTCACTCACGCTCACTCAGTCACTCACTCTCGCTCACTCACTCACGCTCACTCAGTCACTCTCGCTCGCTCACTCTCTCACGCTCACTCACTCACTTACACTCGCTCACTCGCTCACTCTCACTCACTCTCTCACTCTCGCTTACTCACTCACTCTCGCTCACTCACTCACACTCTCTCGCTTGCTTGCTCACTCGCTCACTCACTGACTCTCTCGAGCTTATTCACTCGCTCACTCACTCACTCACTCACTCAGAAGAAAAGGCCTGATATTAGCATTAATAACGAGTTATCATCTGTGGTTTAAAATAATCTCTCTCTCAGGCAGATGGAGCAGTGGAGACGATGAGGCTGCACTTTCAGGAGGAGTCTTTGGAGTATGTGTGCAAGCTGCAGGAAATCCAGGAGAGGAAGAAGTTTGAGTGTGTCGAGCCTGTGAGCGCACGCCTCTACTCACCTCACCTCAATGCATATAGACATGTTAGCTAATGAAGTTTTACATTCAGAACTATTTACGTTTTAAGAATGACATGCTGTTGCCATGGCGGTTCACATCCAATGAAAGAAGAGTATTAGTGAAGTTATTCTTTATGGCAGCTGTTATTGTACATTATACTGTACCATGATCAGAATAATTCTGCAATCTGATTGGTCAGGAGTCTAAGTTATTTCATAGAGCGAAATTCATGCACATATTCCACTGTGTTATAGTTTCTATAATAACAGCATCCTATAGGCATATTCTATAGGCAGCACACCTGAGAGTGGTTATTCCACACATAACCGGTGTGCTAGCACGCATAACCGATTGGCTAGAAGAAATACAAAATGACTCAGACGCTCGTGCTAACGAGTCGTGTTCTACAATCTGGTAAATCTCAAGGATTCTTCCTCATTAGGAATCAAATTAAACCCATATCTGGATTTGTATAATGCTCCCTTCTGGCTGTTGTTAATTAATACAGTTAAATAATACAATCCAAAAGTTTTAATAATGCTCCAAGTAACTATGTCATCACGTTGGAAAGTATCCAGAACACAGTGTAGAAACGATGGTTAAGACAAATAGAGTTGAGATGGATTATGAGGAAGGACTTGCACAGATTAGAACGGCTTGGTGAGAAATAATGTGCCAATGTATGACATCAGAGCTTCTGGTTTCTCAGATATATATTTATATATCTTCTTCTTCTTGTACCTTTGGCTTTTCCTGTTAATGGTCGCCATAGCGATTCATACAGAAGTATTCATACCCACCGAACTTTTTTCACATTTTGTCACATCAAATTTTTTTTCACATTTACGTCAAAAAACGTATTTTATTTGGATTTTATGTCATAGACCAACAGAACACAAATAAACATCTGAAAAGTGTGCTGTGGCTGAAGAGCCACTCCTGACCTCTCTAAGCAAAATTCTGCTAAGGGGCCCTCCTACATTTCGTGCACGATTGCACGCGCATATGAACCCATGTTCACGCGCGGTTATCGAGCTCCCGTTTATAAACACCGTTGCCCTTGGGCGTTTATTCACGCGAATGTTCACGCAATAAATCGTTGTGTGACAGACAGGCCAAGAGAGGCACTTATTTAAATATATAATTAAAACAGTAAACACTACCAGAAACAATAAGGGTGTGAAACTAGCAGTAATGGAACCCAGAGCCGAACCTGACCTCCCTGGGGCCCTAAGCAAAATTCTGCTAAGGGGCCCTCGTACCTGACCCGTGAGCCATGTAAACCATTTGCCACACATTCACACTTGCACTAGCAGCACTGCACAGCTAATGGAGCTAGTCAGATAGAGACTAGAGACAGAATCACATCAACTTAACTTTACTGTTATTTGCTCTTGCTGACATCAAACCTGAAGAAAACACAAGTTTACCTGATTGCTGTTCTCGCATTTCACTCTCATTTTGTTTCTTTTTTCTCTTTTCATGGCCAGATGGATAGCTCGGCTTCATATTGTCATCTACACAGCAAACATTAACACGCACTGTAAAATGAGGCAGGGGAGGCGGGGCCTTGAGTAATTTGCGGGGCCCTGCGCAACCTGTGTGGTGAGCGTATAGGGCCGATCGGCTCTGTGTGGATTTGTATTCAGCCCACCAGTGTCAGCACTTTGTAGAACCACCTTTCACCACAATTACAGCTTTAAGTCTTTTGGGGTGTGTCTCTACCAGCTGTGCACATCCAGAGAGTGAAATTTTTGCCCATTCTTCTTTGCAGATTGGATGGAGAGCGTCTGTGAACAGCAATTTTTAAGTCTCAGTAAAGCCTTTATTTTATTACAGCACAGTCATTTTTTTTTCACATATCCCAGCTTTGGATGTTGGTATCAGAGCACAGGGTCAGCTATGATACAGCACCATTGGAGCAGTGAGGGTTAAGGGCCTTGCTTAAGGGCCCAACAGTGGCAACAACTGATAAACAACTCAGGGCCTTAACCGCTTCAGCAACCACTGCCCCATAAGTTGGCGTTACTGTGAACACCCTGGAAGTTTTCCCGTAACGCTATGCACTGAGGGCTTTATTCCTTTAAAAGCACCAAACTGTTCTTCATTTATTCATTCATTTTCTACTGCTTATCCGAACTACCTCGGGTCACGGGGAGCCTGTGCCTATCTCAGGCGTCATCGGGCATCAAGGCAGGATACACCCTGGACGGAGTGCCAACCCATCGCAGGGTACACACACACTCTCATTCACTCACGCAATCACACACTACGGACAATTTTCCAGAGATGCCAATCAACCTACCATGCATGTCTTTGGACCGGGGGAGGAAACCGGAGTACCCGGAGGAAACCCCCGAGGCACGGGGAGAACATGCAAACTCCACACACACAAGGCGGAGGCGGGAATCGAACCCCCAACCCTGGAGGTGTGAGGCGAACGTGCTAACCACTAAGCCACCGTGCCCCCCACCAAACTGTTCTTAACAAGGACATGATTAAGGACATTATCTCTAATGATTAAGTTTTTATCTCTTTAATATTGTGGATTAAATGAAGGTCTGTGAACAGGATCACTCACGTTATAGGTGCTATAACCAATCTCACTAACCTCTCTGAATAAGATCTGCAGCTAGTTATTAAACCCCTGACGCTTCTCCACTGACGGTGACGAAACACTGATGTATTACAGACTCCATTCGTAGCGTTAAATAAACGTGTCCTCTTAGAGGTCGTGAAAGAGGTTGTGGATTGTGGAAAGTTCACCATACAAGTTCCCGTGGTTGAGTTGTTGCTATAGAAACCACAACGTATTCTGTTTGACTTTGTAGCTGAGCACAGCTTCTATAGAAAATACAACACTTCCTGACCAATCAGAATCGAGAATTTAAAAAAGAATAAAACAAACAACAAAAAAAAAACAACTTAGCACAGTTTTGTAACTTTTGGATGTAAACATTTTTGATCTTGTGCCAAATAAGAATTAGATGAACTCTCTCTCTCTCTCTCTCTCTCTCTCTCTCTCTCTCGCTCTCTCTCTCTCTCTTCACCACAGATGCTGGCTTTCTTTCAGACCATGTTCACTTTCTACCATCAGGGATACGAGTTGGCCAAAGACTTTGATCATTACAAACGAGCCCTGCAGATCAATATTCAGAATGTAAGCAGCTCCTTACAGTTTATTTGAGTAAATTTTAAGCTGGTAAATATCACCTTAATCTTTGTTGCGTAACCATGGTGACGTTTCCCAGCCACACGGTTGCGGCGTCATGAATGTCACATGGCCGCCAGAGGTCAAAAACGTACTCTGCTTGGTTAATAAATGCACATACGAGGCTTCGTATGTGGTGTGTTGTGCTGTCACGCTTGTTTATGGCAGTGCAGGAAGGAACCCAGTGAAACAGGAAGTGAAACAATTTTAGAGATGCATTGGAGTTTCCAGGAGAAAGCTTGAAGGCTTTGTTTTTACTGGCCTTCCATTGTGTGTGTTCAACATACAGGTGGAAGATTGAGGGTTGTGTGTGTGTGTGTGTGTAAGGGTGGGATTGGAGAGTTGGTGTGTATGTGGAGGGGTGTGTGTGTGTGTGTGTGTGGAGGGGAGTGATTGGAGAGTTGGTGTGTATGTGGAGGGGTGTTTGTGTGGAGGGGTGTGATTGGAGAGTTGGTGTGTATGTGGAGGGGTGTGATTGGAGTGTGTGTGTGTGTGTGTGTGTGTCTCTGGTGTTCCAAAGATTGTTACAGACTTGTGAACACACACACACACACACACACACCTATACATACTGATTGTATGTATATGTTTGTGTGTTTAAATGTCCATGTGGAGGGGTGTGTTTAGAGAATCTGAGAACATGCGTGCACACACACCAATTCTCCAGTGTTCCAATGATTCTTACAGATTTATTGTGTGTGTTTGTTTACCTATATGTGGCTGTTTGTGTCTCTACATACTGTATGTATGTGCATCTGTGTTTACATATGTGTCTTTGCGTGTGTGTGTGCGTGTGTGTGTGTGTGTAGACACGGAGCCGTTTCGAGGGCACTCGTTCTGAAGTGTTTGAACTGATGAAGAAGATAAAGGAGGCTCCACAGGACTACAGACAGACCAGCCGCATCAGCAGCGAGGGCTATCTCTACGTACAAGAGAAACGTACACACACACACACACACACACACACACACACACTCTCAGTGGAAAAAAAATAAGAGGTGCACTGGCATTTCTAGTTCTTTCCATCCTGGAATGAAAACAATACCAGACAGGACCTGTTCCCTGTTCCCAGTTCAACACTGTTCCTTTACTACAAGAACATTTTAAATCCCCCACTTTTATTTTAATGAATTTTTACATTTTTTTATTTTATTTATTTCCCCGAACTTCAGATTATGTTCTTGCTCTGGCTAATCAATTATAATTCATAGATTTATGAGTGGGGGGCACGGTGGCTTAGTGGTTAGCACGTTCGCCTCACACCTCCAGGGTTGGGGGTTCGATTCCCGCCTCCACCTTGTGTGTGTGGAGTTTGCATGTTCTCCCCGTGCCTCGGGGGTTTCCTCCGTGTACTCCGGTTTCCTCCCCCGGTCCAAAGACATGCATGGTAGGTTGATTGGCATCTCTGGAAAATTGTCCGTAGTGTGTGATTGCGTGAGTGAATGAGAGTGTGTGTGTGTGTGTGTGCCCTGTGATGGGTTGGCACTCCAACCCTGTGATGAGATTTATAAGTGTGGAAAATATGAGACAAGCAAGAACATGAATGGAGATAAATGTTTTTCTACAGAATTCTGCAGTTTCTAAATAAAATTAAATTTATAATAAAAAAAAGCTTCTCTGTACGTCTTAATTGTGGCTCTGAACCCGTCCCGTGCTCCTGCTCAGGTCCTCCTCCTTTCGGCTCCAGCTGGGTGAAGAGGTACTGCACCTTCGTCAAGGAACAGAAAATCCTCCACATGATCACGTACGACCCCAAATCCGGCGGCAAGTGTGTGAGTGACGGTCATTTAAAGACTTTTCGGATCACACGCTAACGGTGTCCTGTTTCAGTTAATCTCATGTGTTCATCCTTTCAGGGTGAAAACGAGTCTGTTACACTGAAATCCTGCGTGAGGAAAACTACAGACACACTGGACCGCCGATTCTGTCTGGATATAGAGATTACAGACCGGTAGGCACAAACTCACAGATCCTCACACTATTTCTCCTCCCATGCGGCTCTTCGTTCGGGTTCTCAGCAGATGTGTTTGTGCTTCTGCATCGTTTTTGTGCTTAATAATCGGGTTTATATCATACATTTTCTATATAAATCTAATTATATAATATTAGAACTAATATGTTTGTTTTATAGAGTAGTAGAGTATTTATTTTGTCGTCTGTCTATCTGTCTGTCTATCTATCTGTCTGTCTATCTGTCTGTCTGTCTATCTATCTATCTATCTATCTATCTATCTATCTATCTGACAAATTCTGTCACAATACACTTTTGTGATTTCTTCACTTTATGATTAATAATAACGGTTTTATTTTATATAATTATATAAACATTGAAAATAGATTATTTATTTTTTTGTTTATTTATTTTATTACTTTTCTGAGATATTGATATTTAACGATGCACCAATCCGATATTTTGGATCGGTATCGACGCCGATCCAAGCATTTTGAGTGGATCGGGTATCGGTGGTGCGTGACCGATCCAAATCCGATACCCGTTGTCATGGGCGTCGGAACCATTACATGTGGGTGGGATAGGACACACCCACTTTTTATTTGCTTCTGACGCCCATGCCCGTGGTGGTTGATTACTGAACAGCAAACATCATAGACTATAGCTTGAACTGATAAGAAAAATACACTTATATGTTAAATTACATTAATGAAAATAAATATAATAAATTTTATGGGAAATATGTTGCACAACTGCCTGTGACAGACAGGCAAGTTTAGCAGGCAGCCTTTCCATTGACCTCAGCGCGTTAAACATGTCGCTCATTTGGGTGCAAGGTTTACTGTTTAATACATTTTGCATTGTGTTTCAAGAGTTCTGATTTAAGATTCACTTTAAAATATTGCCTTTATATATGGTTTAGATTGTTATACCACTAACTGTTAAAATTACTGTTCGCTACTGCATTAATACTTTTTTTTAAGGTTTCTTGTGTTTTCATTTTTCATCCAGTAATAAGGGCATTTTTGTATTTCTTTACCAGAAACAAATAAATCTTAATAACTAAGTGAGTTGTACACATTCTTTAGTTTTAAAGGTAGAAAAGATCACAGATATCGGATCGGTATCGGCCGATACCGGCAAACGCCGGTATCGTAATCGGCTCGGAATAGAAAAAGTGGTATCGGTACATCCCTATTGATATTGTGTTTATTCTGTTAATTCTGTTTAAATTGCAACTAGTTTATTGAGATATTGTCGATATTATTATTTTTTTAATGTTTATTTATTTATTTATTTATTTATTTATTTATTTATTTATTTATTTTTAATAACCCGCAGCTGGTGAGTCGTTTACGTTAAGATTTATTTACCGTTAGATTTTTTTTTTCTATTGTAAAATATCCATTTCTTCTTTTACATTTTTCAAACGTTCTTGACGTCAGCAAATGTTTTAATTAACTGAAAGCTTCGAATCATTCGCTCGATGACAGCCGAGTCAAAACATCCCATCATTTTGTGCTTCGAGGGTTGGGATTGTGTGTGTGTGTAGCTCTTGTGTTTGAGGTGTTGTATCTGACATGTTATTTACCCCGTGGGGTTTTTAGCCCCGCCATCGTGCTCACAGTCCAGGCACTTTCTGAAGATGACCATAGATTTTGGATGCAGGCGATGGGAGGCAAAGAGCCGGTGAGCGAACCACAGAATTCTATTCCACTGAGTTCAGTGACTTTAATCAGCTGTCTTAGTTTGTCCATATGCAGGTTCTGTATAATAATATAATCTGGTTCTGTATGAAAACTAAAGCATTCATTAAAAAATAAATAAATAAATAATCTGTTCTGTTTCTCATTACTTACAGGATCACCATCTTGGGAAAATATATTCAAAAGAAAGCGGAAGTAAGTTTCTGTTCATGAGGTTTTTTTCGAGGTTAAATCGCCGGGTGCGAAAGTTTGCATCCCCTCTTGGTCAAAATAAAATAAAAAGTGAAATAATAATAAAAAGAATGCAAAGGTCTTGCATTTTAGCAACAACACAACAATCCAAACCCATGAAGAAAAAAGAAAATTTTGTATTTTCATTATTAATATTTTATATACAATATTTAGTCTTTTTTTTTTGTTTTTTTTATTTACGTTACTTTTAATGCAAAAAAAAAAAAAAGGCTGGAAATCATACACCAGTCTTTCAGATTGCAGGTTTAGTTAGAAGTCTTGTTCATTTGATGCGGCTCGGAGTTCCTTAGCAAGATCAAATTATGTGTATATAATTTATTTATTTATTTTTTATTTCTGATGTTTTATCCTTTAAGATTTTTATTGGAATCCTGTTGAGATTTATCGTGCTGTGGTCAGCAGTGTGCCGACAAGCGAACTGAATGTAAGTTTTCTTTTTGTTATGCAGTCGACGCGCAGCTGGACGACGTGGGTGTGAGTTTTGTGAGGAATTCCATCAACGCTATTGAGGCCAGAGGTAAAGCTGTGAACACATTACTGCTGTAATGTCTGTGGACTTCACTTTTTTATCCTAATGATAGGATTATCACGAAAACCACAGTGAGTCAGTGCTCTACTTCCTCAATACAGGAAAATAACGTGTGTGTGTGTGTGTGTGTGTGTGTGTGTGTCTGTGGCGAGGGGATTGATGTAGGAGGAAATGAACTTCTTTATAGTATTTATATTTTGGAAGAAAAGTTCAAAGCAACATGAGTGTCTCATTTAGCAAGGAAAAGCCTGAAAAAAACATGCAAGAGACTTAATACTAATATTTATTCTTCCACAAATAATAAAGAATTTGCAGGAAAAATGCAGACGTCTTTTACACCCAGTTGGAACACTGGCTTCAGTGTGTTATAGGTAGGGACGCAGTGGCTCGGTGGTTAAGTTGTTGGACAACTGATTTTAAGGTTGCGATTTAAAATCCCTGGGCCACTAATCTGCCACTGCTGGGCCCTTGAGCAAGGCCCTTAACCCTTACCTCAATTGCTTAGTATGAATATATAAAATAAGATAAATACACGTGGCTCTGGATAAAAGCTGTAAAAATTTAAATAGTAAATTAAACCTGTATTTTATATATATATATATATATATATATATATATATATATATATATATATATATATATATATATATATATATTTATATAATACAGGTTTAATTTACTATTTAAATTAAATTATGTGTGTGTGTGTATATATATATATATATATATATATATATATATATATATATATATATATATATATATATATATATATATATATATACGATTATGTAAATATATATATATATTTTTTAATCTACATGTCTTTTAGAGAGATAATATGATCTATTTTTACCAAATAAAACATTATTAGCTCCAGTTGTTGTTTGGAGTTTTAAAAAAAAATGCTAATTTATGTAAATACTACGGAAGCGTATTGCATTCACTTGAGTAAAAAAAAATCTACTCTGTTTTTCTGAATTAACGACTTAATATTTCAGGAAAAAAAAATTTTTGCTCTGTTTTTCTGAATTAACGACTTAATGTGGATTGCGTGGAAGTAAACATGTCCCGCCTTTCAAGTTTAATCCGGTTTTATTTTACTTTGGGTTTGAGACATTGGGAGATACTGCTGTCTTTAATTAATATAAATGGTGTTGTTATTAGTGCATCAACTTTGCGCAGACACCTCAAGACTTTGCGCCTGTTCAGACGAAAAGAACATTCTGATCTGCTTGACGTTGCTGTGTTTCTATATCAGTTGAACCGATATGGTATGCTTCACGGTAGCCGTATCACCATTCGTGAAAACCCGTCGATTGCACCATTCATGCAGATCCCATATGGTTTGAGTTTATCATATGAATCAACATGCCATAAAAAGTTCGGGCCTGGATTATGATACAAACGTCGCCGAAGACGATTCCGGCGCCTCAGTTGCACTCCATGGAGATCCAGTATTTTCAACAATTGCCTGATTGTCTCTTGTGTCACCACATAGCCAGCCTGAATGCATTTCAGATGCATCATCTTATATCCGTGAAGCATACCATATCGGTTCAACTGATTAAACTTGAAAGGCGGGACATGTTTACTTCCATGCAATCCACATTAAGTCGTTAATTCAGAAAAACAGAGCAAAAAAATTTTTTTCCTGAAAAATTATCTCATAATTTTGAGATAATTAAGTCGTTAATTCAGAAAAACAGAGCAAAGTTTTTTTTTCCTGAAAAATTATCTTATAATTTTGAGATATGTAAGTCGTTAATTCAGAAAAACAGAGCAAAAAAATTTTTTTCCTGAAAAATTATCTCATAATTTTGAGATAAGTAAGTCGTTAATTCAGAAAAACAGAGCAAAATTTTTTTTTTCCTGAAAAATTATCTTATAATTTTGAGATAAGTAAGTCGTTAATTCAGAAAAACAGAGCAAAAAAATGTTTTTCCTGAAAAATTAAGTCGTTAATTCAGAAAAACAGAGTAGATTTTTTTTTACTCAAGTGAATGCAATACGCTTCCGTAAAATACCACTTAAAAATATTCATGCTAAAAAAAGGCAGACTCAGTAAATTCAGTACACACAGACTGAAGTAGTTTAAGACTTTTGCACTTTTAATTGTGATGATTTTGACTCACATTTAACGAAAACATTTAGAATACTTAATAAGACCCATAAAAAACCTTTTTAGTGAATTGTTGGCCTTCTGGAAAGTTTGTTCATTTACTGTATATGTACTCAATACTTGGTTGGGGCTCCTTTTGCTTTAATTACTGCCTCAATTCAGCGTGGCATGGAGGTGATCAGTCTGTGGCACTGCTGAGATGGTTTGAAAGCCCAGGTTTCTTTGACAGTGGCCTTCAGCTCATCTGCATTTTTTTGGTCTCTTGTTTCTCACTTTCCTTTTGACAACACACCATAGATTCTCTATGGGGTTCAGGTCTGGTAAGTTTGCGTCAAGCTCACCAACACCATGGTCATTTAATCAACTTTTGGTGCTTTTGGCAGTGTGGGCACGTGCCAAATCCTGCTGGAAAATATAATCAGCATCTTTAAAAAGCTGGTCAGCAGAAGGAAGCATGAAGTGCTCTAAAATTTCTTGGTAAACGAGTGCGTTGGTTTTCAAAAAACACAGTGGACCGACACCAGCAGATGACATTTCACCCCAATTCATCACAGACTGTGGAAAATTAACACTGGACTTCAAGCAACTTGGGCTGTGAGCTTCTTCACCCTTCCTCCATGCTCTAGGACATTGGTTTCCAAATGAAATACAAAACTTTCTCTCATCTGATAAGAGGACTTTGGACCACGGGGCAACAGTCCAGTTCTTCTTCTGCATATCCTAGCTAATACACCTCCGACATTGTCTGTGGTTCAGGAGTGGCTTAACAAGAGGAATACAACAAATGCCTTGACACATCTGTGTGTGGTGGCTCTTAATGCCTTTAACCTAGCCTCAGTCCATTCCTTGTGACGTTCACCCAAATTCTTGAGTCGATTTTGCTTGACAAGCCTCTCAAGGCTGTGGTTTTCTTCCACACTTTTTCCTTCCACTCAGCTTTCTGTTAACATGCTTGGATACATCACTGGTTGTCTTCTGCACAACTGTCAGATCCGTAGTCTTCCCTATGATTGTGTAGCCTAGTGAACCAAACTGAGAGACCACTTTGATGGCTTATGAAACTGATTGGCATGTCAGAATATTCTTATTTTTTTTAAATAATGAATCGGTGGGTTTTTCTTAAATGTGAGCCAAAATCATCACAAATAAAAGTACTAAAGACTTAAACTACTTCAGTCTGTGTGCACTGCATTTATATTTTACACAAGTTTCAATATTTGAGTTGAATTACTGAAATAGTTTAACTTTTTCACGACATTCTAATTTATTGAGATGCACCTGTATAATACACTCGACTGAGTCCGGCATCAGTGTGAGCCTCCACTGTGATCTGCACTTGTGTGTTTGAACACTAGAGGGCAGACCGAGCTCACGGTTTCCTCTGGTAGGGCTGCTCACCCACCTGTCAGAGTGAAACTCTCACTCTGCTGAGCCGCTGCTGGGAAACGGACAGCTCTTAATGTTTCCTCCAGGGAGTGTGTTAGTCAGAGCTGAGTGCTGATCAGTGTGTTGTGATGGATGTGTGCAGGGATCAATGACCAGGGCTTGTACCGAGTGGTTGGGGTCAGCTCCAAGGTGCAGAAACTTCTCAGTCTGATGATCGGTAAGATAACACACTTACACTTGCTTCATTTAACAACATATTCAGTTTAGGAAGCTTGTGTACATTACACAAACATCCAGTGCACAAACATCCAGCACACAAACATCCAGTACATCCAGCACACAAACCCAATACTCAAACATCCAATACTCAAACATCCAGTACATCCAGCGCACAAACACCCAGCGCACAAACATCCAGTACATCCAGCGCACAAACATCCAGCGCACAAACATCCAGCGCACAAACATCCAGCGCACAAACATCCAGCGCACAAACATCCAGCGCACAAACATCCAGCGCACAAACATCCAGCGCACAAACATCCAGCGCACAAACATCCAAGGGCACAAACATCCAAGGGCACAAACATCCAAGGGCACAAACATCCAAGGGCACAAACATCCAAGGGCACAAACATCCAAGGGCACAAACATCCAAGGGCACAAACATCCAAGGGCACAAACATCCAAGGGCACAAACATCCAAGGGCACAAACATCCAAGGGCACAAACATCCAAGGGCACAAACATCCAAGGGCACAAACATCCAAGGGCACAAACATCCAAGGGCACAAACATCCAAGGGCACAAACATCCAAGGGCACAAACATCCAAGGGCACAAACATCCAGCGCACAAACATCCAGCGCACAAACATCCAGTGCATCCACTCAAACATTCAATACTCAAACATTCAATACTCAAACATCTAGTACATCCAGTACTCAAACATCAGTACTCAAACATCCGAGAGGACAGTTTCTCCTAGTGACGCAATTCTAAGAAAATTCTTAGAAATGTGTCTTAAAGAGAAGATCCTAGTAAAGATAAAAATTATTCATAAAGCATCTTAACACTTAAAAGAGCTCTTAAGGTCAAAAAGTGTTAGGAGTAGTGATGAGGACTTTTAAGAGGCTGAAGAGCTTCTTTATCAGAGGAGAAAATGGCTGTAAGGTGAAGAGGGAGAAGAAATATATTGTGTACAATATTTAATAATGATAGTGAGTTAATAAAATGATACAGATTCGATCGTGTAGAGATTATTTTTGTGATGGATTATATTAGAGATAGCATCTCAGACACACCACAGAAATGCCATGTACATATATTTCTAGAGATTTATAGACACTCTAATATTTCTGAAACAGAGCTGCAATGCCATAGCGGCAGAAATGATGTAATTTGTGTCGGAGATGTTTACATTTACATGTACATTTATAACATACAGATGTTAGAACATCTCTAATATGATCGGTCACAAACGTAATCCCTACATGATGTAGTCTCTAAAATATTATCATAGAGAAAAGGGAAGGTTTATAATAGACCAGATTTTAAAAGCGCTCCTATTTATTCTTTTTTTTATTGGACAACCAATCACAGTCTTCAAAAGAACGTGTCACCTAGTAACAGGGTTTAGTCCCGCCTCCTCTCTAAGATAAAAGTTGTTCAGAGATTGGTCCTGAATCACTCTTACGGTAAGATTCCTAGTTTGAAGCTCCATTAGAAGCTCTCTGAGATCATTCTTAGAATCTTTATGAATACGGGCTCTGATCTGTATGGATGTGTCCATATAGTCCTGCTATTACTTACATTGAAGCAGCAATAAACCATCCTTCCATCACCGGGTTCTTCTGTTCTCTTTCTTTCATTTTACATAGTACCAAAAAACCCTAAAAAAAACTTGCTGATCTAAGTAACGAATGGACGCCTTCTACACGAGCAGATTAAGAATTGGAGTGCAGTGTAACTGAAAATACGCAAATACGGAGCGACACGCTGCTTCTCCTTCATCCAGTACGATACGATGCAGTTATTCACTGCACTATTTATACACAAACACCAAATCTCCCTCCTTATTGTTTTAATTTACCTGCAAGAAAAAACGATTTGATGTGGAACAGAACTCTATTTGTGCCACCCAATGAGAAACCTTATTACCATGGCAACCGGAAGCAGGAACGCCTCCTGGCGACTTCATAGCATAAGAGTGTATACTCCTGTACGTTTCACCCCAGACTCTGCTTAAGAACTCTGACTTGGAAAAGTTTTGGGCCTGAAGCCAAAATTTAATCTCCGTCTCATTGGCATTCAGACGACTCTCTCGTCTGGGCCGTGTCTTTCTCCTTCTTTGTCTCTGTGCCTCTGTCCCACTGTCCTGTCCTTGTCGGTGACACTTGGCTCTGTTGCTGCAGGCTAGCAATCAGATTTCCACCTGCACTCTGCTGGTTTCCATTCGTTTTCTTATTTCTCCGCTATCCTGCAGTCACTTTCTCTTTTCAGCTCAGAGCCATCCCTCTTGCTCTGCACATCCCTCTTGCTCTGCACATCCCTGTCTTTGTAGTCTCCACATTCCTTTCAAACTTTTCAGCTTTTTTTTCCTTCAACACCCCTTTAACCTTACTCTCTCCCTCTCTTTCCTTCATTCTCTTTCTTGCTTGCCTCTTCACTTTCTCCTGCAGACGTTGCCCCAGCCAGTGCCCCTGTGCTCTGAATTCTAATCGGTGGCTTGAATCGGCACGCTTCGCAGGTTCCTGCTGTGACCTGAACCCACCCACCCTTGAGTTTAACAGTCATCATCACCATCCTGACCACACCACCAGCTATTTTACTATTCTGTGATTGACTCTGGCATGCGATACGGTGTCAACCCTGTCTTTCATGTCCATATAAAAACTTAGACCCGTCGATCACATCAGGGCAATCGACGGCTGTTTTTCGATTCGGTTTAGTTTAATGGTCACAAGTCTTTTATCCATTCTGAGCACTCGTACTAAACTGTCCAGTGTTTTTCAGAACAATCCTAAAAGTCCTGCTTTTTCAGCATCTTCTGTATATGAGTATGAGATCCATCTTTTCACACTGAGGACAACTAAGTGACTCAATCATGACTTGCCTTCTCGTTCACTGATGCTCGAGAAGGCAACTCCATGCGTTAACCATTAAGTTCTAGGGGGGATGCAAACTTTTGAACAGGATGATCGGCGTATATTGTGAATACTTCGTTATGTGGGAAACTTGTATATATCTTATGTAGCTTCTGAAGGACAGTATTAAATGGGGGAAAAAAAGATCTTTCCACATAATAATGACACACTAAACACACACACACACACACACACACACACACACACACTGTTGCCTTCTTGAGCATCAGTGAACGTTTGCACCTTTTGTCCAGGTCCTTCAGCGTTAAGTGATGGATCTCAACATCATCATATATCAATAGATACTTGAACAGGGGTCAAATATACAGAAGTGTTAAGTGCTCGGGATAAACAAGGGACTCATGAACATCAAACTAAACTAAACATTACAAAACAATTTTAATTGGTTCTTTTGTGCAAATCCAGTTTTTCTTCCACTTTGTGGACTTCATGGAATTGTCCCTTATGTTAAATAGCTTATTCAGTACAAAACAGTGGGGGACACGGTGGCTTAGTGGTTAGCATGTTTGCCTCACACTTCCAGGGTTGGGGTTCAATTCGTGCCTCCACCTTGTGTGTGTGTGGAGTTTGTATGTTCTCCCCGTGCCTCGGGGGTTTCCTCCGGGTACTCCGGTTTCCTCCCCCGGTCCAAAGACATGCATGGTAGGTTGATTGGCATCTCTGGAAAAATTGTCCGTAGTGTGTGATTGCGTGAGTGAATGAGAGTGTGTGTGTGCCCTGTGATGGGTTGGCACTCCGTCCAGGGTGTATCCTACCTTGATGCCCGATGACGCCTGAGATAGTCACAGGCTCCCCGTGACCCGAGGTAGTTCTGATAAGCGGTAGAAGATGAGTGAGTGAGTGAGTGAGTGAGTGAGTGAGTGAGTGAGTGAGTGAGTGAGTATAAAACAGTACTGTAATAAATCAAACCAAATAAAAAAATGCTGACCCAGCTTATTATATTTTAAACTATTAACATGTAATAAAAGCGGTCTCACAGTCACATCCACGGTGTTTAAGGACACGTCTGCGCTCACTGATCACTGTTGTTTTTTTCGGCTGCTTCCTGTTCGGGATCGCCACAGTAGGTCATCTCGTCCACATATTTGATTTGCCGCAGATTTTACGCCCTACCTGATGCGACCCTCCCCTTTTTTTTCCAAGCTTAGACGTTGAGAGTTAGCTTGGGTCAGATCCATGCCCAGTAATCAACCAGGATCTCAATACTGCTGGGATTTAAAATTTTTTTTGGATCCAAGGTAACATCCCTGACTCCTAGCGCAGAGATAAAGATGTCAGTTTAACACGACTGACACTATTCATGACCATCAACCTCAATCACACAGTATGTCACTATTCCATTCAGCGTAGTTCATTCCATACTCTGTTCATCTGTTGTAGCGCCTCAGGACTTTTTTTTTTTTATTATTTAACTCTTTATCCTGACATAAGGAGCAAAACACTCCTAACATTTCATTTGCACGTGTTAGACACTTTCTGTTGTACCGAGAAACCAAAGGCACTTAACCGAACTTGCTCGGAAGTTAGAAACGATATGACACGTCTGTTTCACCCCAGAAAGTGCATTTTCACACGTTTACACCTGAAGCGTTTTCTTTCCTGCACTTTCTTTTTAATTACTGAAGTGAAGTTTATTCGTCTGTGCGCTTCACCTCTATGATACAGTATAGAAACATGTCTGAAGTTATTGAGACTTTTATCTAACGAGAATAAAAGCTTCACCTCAGTGTAACGCTTCATATCTGAGGAGGGGAAAAAATGTAGACTGAAATGTGTTGTATGTATGTATGTATTGTGTTAGTTAATACGTTGTCTTTTTTAAATTTTTTTTATTTATTCATTTTTTTAATTTTCAAGATTCATTTTAAGACTTAGGGGCACGGTGGCTTAGTGGTTAGCACGTTCGCCTCACACCTCCAGGGTTGGGGGTTCGATTCCCGCCACCGCCTTGTGTGTGTGGAGTTTGCATGTTCTCCCCGTGCCTCGGGGGTTTCCTCCGGTTACTCCGGTTTCCTCCCCCAGTCCAAAGACATGCATGGTAGGTTGATTGGCATCTCTGGAAAAATTGTCCGTAGTGTGTGATTGTGTGAGTGAATGAGAGTGTGTGTGTGTCCTGCGATGGGTTGGCACTCCGTCCAGGGTGTATCCTGCCTTGATGCCCGATGACGCCTGAGATAGGCACAGGCTCCCCGTGACCCGAGAAGTTCTGATAAGCGGTAGAAAATGAATGAATGAATGAATTTTAAGACCTGAAGCAAGCACTTTTGCCCCTTTTCCACCAAAAAGAACCGGGTGCTGGTTCAGAGCTAGCACTGGTTCTGGTTCAAAGTTGGTTCCACTGGTGAACCTTCTAAGAACCGGTTTGCCTTTCCATCGGCTAGAGAGCATCACAGAGCCGAGTCTGACGTCACTGTGTACGTGTCACTTTTTCCCAGCAACATTAGCGCAGCAGCAGCAAACACAAACACAACATCAACAACGGCGGATGTTACTTTACTGTTAATGCTCATGACTTTTGAACCTACACGGAGGTTTATCTGTAGGTTTATCATTAACACAGGAAAAAGTTGGCCTTAGCATGTAGCTAACTACTATCATGTGTGCTGATAATTGATCATATTGCAGTAAAGTAAACGTGTATTAAACATTAGTATACTTAAGGTACATTATCAAATGCGCTAACAGTAGCCCCGCCCACAGCACCGCCCACAGCCCCTGACATAAGCGGTTCTTAAGTCTAGACCAGCATCGTTTTGGTGCTACTTAAGAACCACTTTTCCTGGTTCAGAGCCAGTACTTTGGCTGTCGAAAAAGAAAGAACTTGTTCTAAATTAGGCTCCAAACCAGCACTCAAACTGCCTCAGTGGAAAAGGGGCATTAGTGTTCATGTTGCTTGCCAGAGAAAGTGAGTTTTCTAGCTGATTATACCTGCGTTTTTGTTCATCGCTGTCTTTACCGTTTCCGTCTCTCTCTCTTTATCACACTTCCTGATGTTTTAATTTTTTAGTTCTTTTTTGCATTAACACTTACACCTACCTCGTTCTCCGTTTACGTCTTTCAGTTGCTGCTGAGCCTGGTTCGGGTGTTGGTACTGTACTTTTTAACTTTTTTTTTTTTTTTTTTTAATTAATTTCTCAACATGTTTGAGGTGAATGGAGGAGTGAATTTCATAACTTCACCAGACCTCAAGCTTCTGATAGGAAATCACAACAAACCTGAAAATGAAAAAATAAATAAATAAATAGTGAGAGAAATAAAAATCTGTAAAATACATATTTAATTATCCTTTTTTTACGTAGACTTTTCAGAGATTAGTGAAGGTGAGATTTATGAAGCATGAGCGCAGTCTAATTACTGTTAGTATTGTCACTGTTATTTCATGTGGCATTCATGGTTCTCTTTGTTTTATTTTAATCCAGAAGAAAAGAATACTGAAATAGACTTGACCACGTGTGAAGACTGGGATGTCAAGACCATCACTAGCGCTCTGAAACAGTTCCTGAGGTAGGAGGACTGGCACGATTCACCATCTTACTGTCTTTAGATGTTTGCTGGAGTGTTTTTCATATAGATTACATTTCTGTAAACGTGAACACATTGTGCGAATGGCAGTGATGTTAAATATTACGGTGGCTTTTTGTTTTTAAAGCTACATTTATTTCATGATGACACATTTGGATGAAAATGAAACACTTACGTCTTGATGACGTTTATTTTATAATTATTTTATTATGAACATTTTGATTGAGACTTTTATTTCATGTCACATTTACTTCATGATGAAACATTTGTTTTATAAGGAGATGTTTACATCATAATGACACATTCACGTCATATTGGCATTGACATTTATGTCATAATACATTTTCAGAATTCATAGTAAAACATGTTTACTTCACAATGACACATTTATAATATAATGACATGTTTACTTCACAATGACACATTTATAATATAATGACATGTTTACTTCACAATGACACATTTATAATATAATGACATGTTTACTTCACAATGACACATTTATAATATAATGACATGTTTACTTCACAATGACACATTTATAATATAATGACATGTTTACTTCACAATGACATATTTATAATATAATGACATGTTTACTTCACAATGACACATTTATAATATAATGACATGTTTACTTCACAATGACACATTTATAATATAATGACATATTTACTTCACAATGACACATTTATAATATAATGACATGTTTACTTCACAATGACACATTTATAATATAATGACATGTTTACTTCACAATGACATATTTATAATATAATGACATGTTTACTTCACAATGACACATTTATAATATAATGACATGTTTACTTCACAATGACACATTTATAATATAATGACATATTTACTTCACAATGACACATTTATAATATAATGATATGCTTACTTCATAATGACACATTTATAATATAATGACATTTTTATTTCATAATGACGTGTTTACTTCATAATGACAGGTTTATAATATAATTACGTTTACTTCATAATGAAACATTTATAATATAATGATATGCTTACTTCATAATGACACATTTATAATATAATGACGTGTTTCCTTCATAATGACACATTTACAGTATAATATAATGACGTGTTTCCTTCATAATGACACATTTATAATATAATGATATGCTTACTTCATAATGACACATTTATAATATAATGACATTTTTATTTCATAATGACGTGTTTACTTCATAATGACAGGTTTATAATATAATTACGTTTACTTCATAATGAAACATTTATAATATAATGATATGCTTACTTCATAATGACACATTTATAATATAATGACGTGTTTCCTTCATAATGACACATTTACAGTATAATATAATGACGTGTTTCCTTCATAATGACACATTTATAATATAATGATATGCTTACTTCATAATGACACATTTATAATATAATGACATTTTTACTTCATAATGACACATTTATAATATAATGACATTTTTATTTCATAATGACACATTTATAATATAATGACATTTTTATTTCATAATGACACATTTACTACCACAACTCAGTTATGCATACGACTCAGTTTGTACTACGTTTTGGGTGACAGACCTCTATTATTTAGCTATAAAAGGCATAAACACCTACAATTTTCAGTCAGCGGTAGATAATCTGTTGTGTTTTTTTGGATTATGATTATTTTTTTATATTCAATTTAAACAAGAAAATTCAACCATAAGTCTCAATCATTAATCATGTCTCTGAGAAGTTCCAGTTAAGTCTATGGTATGCGACAATAGAAACGTCAGAAACCTTGTTTACGTTTACTCGGTTTAGTTTAGTCAGCTTGTCGTAGAGAGATCTGGACCAGAATCACACGACCAGGCTCAGTCCGCTCAGACTTCTACATGTGACTTCACACAGGAAGTGCTTTGATACTGAGGTCCTTGGGTCATGAGATACAAAACTCTTTCCCTTCAGCTGTTCCTCATGAAATGTTTCCAGTTGGGTGATGTATGTTTTCATTCTGTTTTCTCCTGCTTCATGGAAGAATATCGCGGCGCTGTATTCTGCATATATAATGCTGACATTTTATGTTATAATATGAGACATTGTGCAATACAACAGTTATACACTGTGCTTCATGGGCAAGTGCATCCTGTTAGATATGCAATTACAGCTAGTTCCCGAGTTACGAAGGAGAAGCGTTTCGATGACCCCATCATAACTATCAGAACCATGACCTAGCCTACCCAGGAGTCTTAAAGAATGGTGATCAGTATGGGGTAGTATAATGTAAACTGTTAATAACTTAACAAATTACAGTACATTTGTCTAACGGAATCTAATAGAAACTTTGTTCAGTAAATAATCCTATCTGCTATAAAAACTTTAACAATGTAGGTGAAATTTAGTAAAATAAAATCGCCAAATCTACGTATCATACACGCGTTCAAGCATCGTATCGTATCGTATTCACCAAAATACTCCTCGACGTCTGCATACTTGAACGACGTTAGGTTGTTGATGGCTGAATTAACTTGCGTTAGCCATCGGTAGATAAGGATGGCGATGATAAAGGCGCAAAAAAAAAAAAAAAACACAGGGAAAAAATGTGTTCTCACACTGAGACAACTGACCCTAGGGAGACTGAGGCGAGGCATCTCACAAGGCAGCAAGCCGAGTCGCCACATACCACATACCCTGCTACGATTGCCTGCCGTGCAATGGTTAAATATTTATACAAGTTTTATCAAGAACTACCTTAACTCAGAGAGTATCTGTATTTAATTTAGCTGCACTGTGCAACACAGGGTTAAAGAGAGCATGCAAGTCATGTGATCTCCTTTTTTTTTTTTTTTTTTTTTTTTTTTACACAATGATCTTCAGAGTGCAACAGCCAACGCACATTATACATGATACGGTAGACAACCACATTATAACTGTTTACAAAGAACTCCTCAGTAGCAGTACCAACACCATTTTAGTCGACTTCGGAGGTTTGTTTCTGCTGTGGAGCTCATGATGTTTCAGTCCATCGTTTAGTCGCTCAAGTCCTCAGCTCATACACTTTAATGATTGGGGTCTGTTCAGTCAGACGTTTTCATCACTGAAATTATATTCAGAATATCCCGAGAATTGAATCAGTGTCATGAATTGATACATAATACATCATAATACATAACTCCTCTCATATTGTTCATCTCACTCACACTTTCTTTCCCTTTCTAGAAGACTTCCCGAGCCGTTAATGACGTACGCCCTGTATAAGGAGTTCATTGTCCTTGCGAGTAAGTGTCTTTACCTATTCATTGTGGTTTGGCCTTTTTTGTTACCCGTGAAATCAGGGTTGACGTGTGGTTGAAAGGGTTTAAAAGTAAAATGCTCATATCAAATTTTATCAAAATGTTTGTCTTTAATGTTTTGCTGTTAGAAGATAAAAATCCTAAAATAAAAAAATGGCTAAAAAGTATTTTTTTTACATTCAATTTTATTTATTTATTTATTTATTTATTCATTCATTCATTCATTCATTCATTCATTCTGAATTATTGATTCACAGTCATGCAGAGAGAACATTGTGAACTTTTATTATCCTGGTGCTTTAATCTAGGAGGTTTTTACCCCGTTATACAATATATTCAACATATATATTTAAAAATAAATAATGAAATAAATATTGTCAATATTTGATGATAATCAGTAATAGACAACACTCCTGGAATTTATGATTTAAAAAAAATCTCTTGGATTTTTAAGCCTTTTATCCACCATATTTTCTAATTTACTGTTTAATTTAATCACATTATTTGAATTTTTTTTAAGTTGATTTTTTATTTAATGGAGTTTACTGTGCTACACTTTGCTTGGTATCTTACAATCTAAGTTTTAAAAAGTGCTAGAAATAAAAGTATTGTAAGTAAGTCTTTTCTTCTCTATTTGTTCTTTAAAAAATATATTTTAAAATAAAAAAAATGCTTAAAAACAACAACTTGATATATTATATGACTGGTTAACTTGCTGATGGCAAGGTGCACATATTTGCCCCTTCACATGAAAACCAGGGACAGTTGCTATAGCATAAGTGATAGCAGGTTTGATTTATTTGTTTGTTTGTTTGTTTGTTTCTTTTTAGGAGTAACAACATTAATTGCAAAAGTAAAAAATGGAAAAAAAAAACATGATGTGTTGTTCATTAATTAATTCAAATTCATGGTACACTTCCTGCTATCCTGGTATATAAAAATAACCCACATATAACTGCCATGTGAATCACTTTATTATGTAAGATTTATTCTTATGAATTTGATGGTCTTGACACTAAGTTGTGTGTGATGACAAGCAGGAACACACTAATTACATGGGGAATGAATTGATGATGTGCGTGATACACGATGAAGAATTAAATACATCGCCTTCCGTGTTGTGAACAGAGTGTGCGAGTCCGGAGTCCCGCGTTCAGGCTATCCACTGTTTGGTGCACAGGCTGCCGGAGAGGAACCGAGAGGTGTTGAGTTTAGTCACCAAACATCTTGCAAAGTGAGTGTTTCCGTGTGTGTGTATGTATGTGTGTATGTATGTGTGTATGTGTGTGTGTGTGTGTGTGTTTGTGTGTGTTTGTGTGTGTGTGTGTGTGTGTGCATGTGTGTGTGTGTGTGTGTGCATGTGTGTATGTATGTGTGTGTGTATGTATATGTGTGTGTGTTTCACACTCAGAGTAAAAAGGCCATCCCTCGTCGCCATGCAGTCATTAACCCTAAGGTCTTTTCTTTCATACTTAGTCTTCATTACATTCTGGGTTTTTTTCTACACAGACACACACACACACACACACACACTCTATAGCACAGGGACCTCTGGCTTTCACTAGCCTTACCTCAGTCGCCAAGGCAACAGCACACACACACACACACACACACACACACACACACACACACACACACACACACGCAAAAAGCTCAGAGAAGAGCAAAGTGAAACCACACAAATACACACACACACACGAACACAAACATCACAAATTTATATATTGGGAAATAAAACCATAATAAATAAGCAGTGCTCTAGATTAATACTGTAGCTGCATATTATTCACAGGATTGCCCCACCCACACATTTGGAAAATAGTCTGGTTGTTACGTAGACGCTTCTGACTGACTGATGAAACAAGATATTTCCAAATGTTAGCAAGCTGTTCAAACGATTCCCACCTTTTTAGTGTCCTACATTTTAATATAGTGTAAATAGCAGGAAATTGATGATAAGTACATAAGCTCTATTGCTCCTGGTTACTGTGCAGCCTCATCTTTATTTATATACACATATATATATATATGTATAAAAATGTTATATATATATATATATATATATATATATATATATATATATATATATATATATATATATATATATATATATATATATATACAATTTTTTTTTTTTTTTTTTTTGTTTTAATTTTTTTTTTTTTTAAAGCAGGACTCGGAGCTAGCAGATACGCAACTGGAAATAAAATTCGGTTGATCCGCTCTTAAATTCTTCCCCTTAGTCACAGAAGAAGAAGCGCTGGCTCTGAAACAAGCCGGTTATAGAACCAGAGAGAAAGAGCCGAGATTTCTGCCGTTCTGTCTGAAATTGGATTTGAACAATGATTAATTGGCAGTGTCACTGATTTATTTTATTTATTTATTTTTAAACTATTAAAAGGTTAACTCTTGAACTCAATTCAGAAATGTGTATCAGACATCTGAGCATGAAGGCTTTATAAACAGAAAGTCTTTATAACTTGTCACCCGTTTAACACACCGCCTTTACGTTCGCAGCACAACCAGTAAGGCGACATATAAGAAGGTAGAAAATCTTAAACCCATAGGAGCTTGAGCCTAAATATACCCCAGAGATCCAGGATGCAACAGTTCTTTACTATGAGAGACTAACACAGAATCTGTTAATTGTGCACTTAGAGATTTTTTTTTAAAAGCCTGAGTGCTATAAAGTGTAGGAACAGGATTTATTTATTTATTTATTTATTTATTTATAAATTCAGCTCTACAAAGACCATGAAGTTCAATAGTAATCACATTCCCAATCCTGCTCCATCAGAGCAAGACAAAAGAACAAAAGCAGCGCTAGAACTTAAAAGATTTTTCTCTTCTTAAGTTGACATGGAACTTAAAGAGAGAGATAAATGCCCCAGAGCTGAAACTCTTAGCCTGGTTTTAATACTAAATGCGCATCAGGGAGCCCCACAGAATCTTTATAAGTCAAGATGAGACGATATGAGATAAGTGGTGAGGATCATATGAAACGTTGATATGAAATACCATGAGATAAGGCGATAGGATTGCAAGAGAGGAACATCATAAATGAGATGGGGCGATGAGATAAAATGGGACGTGGTAGCCTAGTGGTTAAGGTGTAGGACTATGTGAGTTTGAATCCCAGGTCCACCAAGCTGCGACTGCTGGGCCCCTGAGAAAGGCCTTTAAACCTCAATTGCTTAGTTATATATAAAAATGAGATAAACTGTAAGTCGATCTGGATAATAGGGTCTGCCAAATGCTGTAAATGTAAATAAAATGAGATGCAATGTGATGATGAGATGAGCTTAGATGAGACGATTGGTGAAATGAGATAAGAGAAGGAAATAAGGTGAGATATGAGGAGCTGGGAGGATTAGATCAAAGGAGAAGATGGCATGAGGAGGGAAAATGAGACAAGATGATCTGAGATAAAAAGAGATAAGAAAAGAAAGGGAGCTGGGGTGAGATTAGATGAGATGAGACAAAATGAATTAAGATGAGATGCAAAATAAGAGATGAGTTAAGATGGGAGTTGAGATGTGGTAGAATAGTGGTTAAGGTGTTGGGCTACCAATCAGAAGGTTGTGAGTTTGATTGCTACGTCCACTAAGCTGCCACTGCTGGGCCCCTGAGCAAGGCCCTGAACCCTCAATTGCTCAGTTGTATAAAAATGAGCTAAAAAAAAGTAAGTTGCTCTGGATAAGGGCGTCTGCTAAATGCTGTAAATGGAATATAAATGTAAACATGAGAGAAGATGAGACAAAATGAGAGATAATGAGGTAAAAAATGATAAAAGATGAGATACAAAATGAGATACAAGATAAGAGATACAAAATGAGATAAGAAAATGAGATGAGATGATGTTAAGATGAAATGAGATGAGATCAAGAGAAGTGATAAAACGAGACGATGAAATAAATTGCGACTCGAATATGAGAGGAGACGAGATTACATTACAATAACATCAGCTGTGATAATTTGATTAGAAAAGATAAAGTAAACTATGTTGATCCTGAAGGACGTTTTTTTGCTCGCTTGTGCAATACAAGCAACAGTGAATGAAAACAATGAACTGATTTGAACTTAGAAATGTAACTCTATAGTAGGTAATAATAACTAGGAATATATTTGTTAGGCCCCAAAGCCTCTCTTTCACCAGATGTAATTTATTTATTAATTTTTTTGTAGGTTGGCGGTTCCATCAGAGCCAGTCGGCCCTATACGCTCACTACGCAAGTTACGTAGGGCCCTGCAAATTACGCAAATGTTAATGTTTACTGTGTAGATGACAATATGAAGCCGAGCTATCCATCTGGCCATGAAAAGAGAAAAAAAAAAAAAAAATGAGAGTGAAATGCGAGAACAGCAATCAGGTAAACTTGTGTTCTCTTCAGGTTTGATGTCAGCAAGAGCAAATAACAGTAAAGTTAAGTTGATGTGATTCTGTCTCTAGTCTCTATCTGACTAGCTCCATTAGCTGTGCAGTGCTGCTAGTGCAAGTGTGAATGTGTGGCAAATGGTTTACATGGCTCACGGGTCAGGTACGAGGGCCCCTTAGCAGAATTTTGCTTAGGGCCCCAGGGAGGTCAGGTTCGGCTCTGGGTTCCATTACTGCTAGTTTCACACCCTTATTGTTTCTGGTCGTGTTTACTGTATTAATTATATATTTAAATAAGTAAGTACGAATGAACTGTGCAATAATTAAAATCCTGTCTGGAAATAATTTAATAAATAATGTCAAATATTAACATACTATATTTAACATGGATTAACAACAAAAATGTGAGAATTAAAATTATATCCACTTTAACGAGGAAGTAATAGTAATAATAATTTAAAATGAAATCTTTGAGCATTGCAGCACGTCCCTCTGTTCAAATGTCAGTTGTTCTATAATTCTACGTATAACCCTGAAATTGATCTCTGTCGAAAAGCACAAACAGTTTCAATTAGAGTTTAGCTTCCTCTATTAGGTTTGCGAAACCTCTTTAACCGTTTGAAAGACACTTGAAGAACTCATTTCTAGAAATACACACAGACTGGAATCAACCTTGTTTTCTGCTGAGTGAATTACAGTTAAAAGTTTTAAAGCGCTGACAAAGTGTCCAATTCAATTCTCTATTCTGGGTAATCTGGGGGCGGAGCTAATCCCTAATTAGGTATTTAATTAAAATGATGTGCTCATCTTTTCATACAGTGTAGTAGAATATACACAACTATGTTAAATATTTCTGTATAAATTTTACTATATTCTATTTTATCTTCGTTACATTTCGTTATTTTAAAATATGTCTATGATGTTTTATTCTAAGTCAGATTTTTTTTTTTTTTTTGCTTTACGTTAACACTCAGGGTTACACCTGTTTTACATTTATCTAATTTATACAACTGAGACAATGAGGGTCAAGGGCCTTGATCAGGGGCCCATATTGGGTTCTGGCACCTTAACCACTAGGCTGCCACATTCCCCTTGTATTATATGCATGTCCTCTGTTGTGCTGTAACTCAGGCACATCATTTCATTCCATTACATCATATGTGAGTAATATATATGTGACATAAAAAGGCACCTTGAACCGTTGTGAGGAAATATTTGCAAAGTGAGATTGATTGCATGTTTTGAATGAAATGATAGCTGTATATGTAGATTCAGAAACATCAACCTGTTTAACAGTTCAGCTCAATTAAACGTCTGAGTGAGATCATGTTCTCTTAATAAATCTCATCTCATGAAGTAGAAGATTAATGTTATTCGTGATGATGAAGATGATGGGTTGTATCTCTCTCTCTCTCTCTCTCTCTTTCTCTCAGTGTGGCAGACCACAGCAAGCAGAACCTGATGACGGTAGCGAACCTGGGCGTGGTGTTCGGTCCTACCCTCATGCGGCCTCAGGAGGAGACCGTGGCGGCCATTATGGACCTCAAGTTCCAAAACATCGTGGTGGAGATTTTCATAGAGCAGCATGACAAGGTGACACTTTCCCCTCCTCAACACAGCCGGAGTCAGGAGTGACGATTGAGCGATTAGAATTATTCTGTATCTCATTATCACTGGCTGATCACAGGTAAAAGGGTGTCAGAATTAAGTTCACGGATTACAGACGATAAAATACCGCTGCACTCGAAAATGAGAAGGAAATAGCAGCTTTTTGGAATGTGGCTGTGAGGCAAAAAGTCAGCACAGAGGATCGTCCCATTTGGTTGTGGGATGCTTTTATCGTGGGCTCATGAACACTAGGTGGAGCTCTGTATGTTCATGCGGTGTTTAAACACACGGCTGCAAACACATATCTGGGTTTTGGCTCTGTTTCGAGGAAAACGTTGATTTAAACTTCTGTAACCTCCACAATCCTTAACAGTGTTGTTAATTCACAGCATGGGCTTGAGATTAATTTGGCATTGATTTGTCTGACTTTATAGAAATGGAGAGTTATAAAGGTTTTATTTTAGGGCTTGAGGGATTCCTATGTATCTGATTGACATGTATTTGATTCAGGCAGGCTTCTCATTCACAGACAAGCTCAAACCTCAGTGATGGTTTAATGTAAACGTTCATCTTGACTTAGCATCTTCCTTCCTTTAAAAAGCATACAGATTTAAATGTATGTATTTATTATTTTATTTTTAGAGTAATGTTTTCATTATTTTTGACATTTAAAATAGGATCCTTTTTAGCATACTAACAAAATATCTGAAATAAAAGTGCAATATGATAAATGTTCAATAAAATGTAGTTCTATTAATCAAGAAACTTGTTCAACATAGAAAATAAACCAAAAAAACATCAGTGCTAAATTTAATTCCACTTATAGTGTATAGTTATAGTATTTCTCTCTGTTTTTCCCTCCCTCCCTCCCTCCCTCCCTCCCTCCCTCCCTCCCTCCCTGTCTGTCTGTCTGTCTGTCTCTTTCTTTCTATTTCTCTTCCTCCCTCCCTCTCTATCTGTCTGTCTGTCTATCTGTCTGTTTGTCTGTCTGTCTGTCTGTCTCTCTCTCTCTCTCTCGCTCTCTCTCTCTGTCTCTTTCTCTTTTTCTCTTTCTCTCTCTCTCTCTCTCTCTCTCTCTCTCTCTCTCTCTCTCTCTCTCTCTCTCTCCTTCTCCCTCCATCTCTCTCTCTTTCTCTCTTTCTCCTCTCTCTCTCTCTCTCTTTCTTCCTTCCTTTTTCTCTCTCGCTCTCTCCCTCCATATCTCTCCCCCCTCTCTCTTTCTCTCTCTCTTCCTCCCGCCATCTCTCTCTCTCTTTCTCTCTCTCCTTCTCCCTCCACCACTCTCTCTTTCTCTCTTTCTCCCCCCCTCTGTTTCTCTCTCTCTCTCTCTCTGTTCCCCATCTCTCTCTCTCTCTCTCTCTCTCTCTCTCTCTCTCTCTCTCTCTCTCTCTCTCTCTCTCTCTCTCTGTTCCCCATCTCTCTCTCTCTCCCCCCTCCCACCTGACTGGCCTCTGGCTTTTAAATATTATGAATAATGTTGTTTGACGTATCACGTGTGTGTTAAATGCCCACAAAATTCGACCCAAATGTCCTATAATTACAGGACCATCAGGAGCGACTCACAGCTTCATAGGAATGTCATATTTTAATGAATATTTTACTCAATAATCTGGATTTTTCTTTAACATACTAAATCCCCTTGGACAGTGGTCCAGCGAAGTACTTTTTAAGGTACTGAATTACGTGGAACATAAATACCAAACTTACAGAGATGATACCTTGAAGGGTCAAGTGACAAATATCTCGTACCTTTTACGAGATATTTAGGTACTTTTGTTTTTTATAACAGTCAGACAGAATAGGTAATAGAAAAAAAGTAAATATGCAAAATTCCTCCCTGAGGTTTACACACTTGAACTTGATTGGCTGTTCTTTTTTTATGACATAACAGCCCCGACCTAACTGTCCAATGCTTACTGAGATTTTCAGGAAAAGTGGTGCAGTGGTAAATTTCACGCTGAAATTCAAGCAGCCCTCAAATCAATTATTCATTCCAAAAAGTACAATTTATATAAGTTTAGAGCGAGCTGAATATTTAAATTTCACCTCGGCTGTACGGGGTATTTTTAGTCGTTCATCAATCAACACTCGGGAGCAGCAGAATCTCCAATAAAGTACACAGCACATCACCTATAGATGATTACTGTGGAGTTTGTGCTTCAGATTTTTTATTTTTATTTTTTTAAAGTTGGAGCGAGTGTGGTGTTGAGGCAGCGACTACACATGCGAGCAGATATGCAATGCTCTCTCAGGCTACATCTTGCCAGACTGCTGATGGCCCCAGATGCTCTGAGCAGACAGTATTTTGCATTCATGTCCATCTGTAGTGAAGCAGAGAGAGGAGTGAAGAGTGTGTCTGGGGATTGGAGGAGCTGTGAGAGAAAGAGCGCAGAAAGAGAAGTCTCTAACTGACATCTCCTGCATGGGAGAGAAAGGAGCATGGATAGAGGGTGATAAGGAAGGAAGGAAAGAAGGACAGAAGGGAGGCAGCCTGGGAAAATGGTTCAGGGGATGTAGAGGGCGATGAGAAAGGAGCTCTGAAAGGAGGCATGCTGTTGTCTGAAGTTCTCTGGTATCAGATTGCAATCCCTTTCTCGATCCCTTCCATCACTGCTGTGATTTCTCGCTTAGTTCCGACGGAAGCTTCCAGACTTCGGCTAATTTAAGTCTTTTTAATTCTACTTCCGAAGATCTCCTCGATTCAGACATTCCTCAGACTTGTAACAGCCAGTCTGCGGTTTCAGTCTGATTCTGGTCTTCAGCAGTTCAACATGTCACACGACTTCACTATAAATACATCTGTGACCAGAACATGGGTTTTAAATGTGGTGCAAACAAACAAAACACATCCAGGACAAAAGTTCTGGAAAAGAACAAATCAGGATTCGGTCATTCAAAAAAATGTCCCAAACTTCCTGTGAAGCAGAATTAATGTTAAAATGTAAAAGTCTTATTGAAGGAAAAAAAAAAAAAAAAAAAAAGAATATGACGTAATCAGAATTCTAAAAGCGTTCTGTTGACTATTTTGCGTAGATTTTTTTTAAAGGATAGTTTTGGTTTATTTCAGTTACAGCTTGTAACACTACAAAATGTGGAAAAATTTAAAGGGGGTGAATACTTTCTTAACTATGAGAGTACACACACACACACACACACACACACACACAGTACACACACATACACACTGTTCTGAGAAAGTTTGCTTATACTTTTCCTTCACCCTCACAAGGTCTAACCCATTTTTGCTTCTTTTTCTTGTTTAAGATATTTGGAGATGCTCCGAGCGATTGTCCGTCTTCATCTCTCTCTCTGCTCACCGCTCCAACGCGTCAGTCTAAGAAGCAGGCACGCCAGGGCCGCCCGCTGGCTGTGTACAACCCTCTGGACATCCACACAGGTAGGACAGGCTGAACATTCATCCATGGAAAGCAGGAATGAGTGAGCTACACAAATAATTCATCACTGCTTGACATTCGATTGTGGTGCTCTTTAACCCAGAGGCTTGGAGATGCAAAGTTTATGTCTGGTGCATAGCTGATGCTAAAAACTTGCACAAGAACTAGTGACCAGTTGGTCACAACTAAGTGGTATCCGGAAAATTTCACCTTGGGAAAATCTCATTAAGTAACTTGTTTAGTTAGCAAGGTGTTTGTAAGTTAAGCTGCTAGGATGGTACGTTAGTAAGATTGGTTTTGAAGGTAAATGTATTTAGTAAGGAAGGTTACTAGGATGATTTAGTGGGGGTGGGGGTGGGGGGTTGGGGGTCCATGTTATTTTAGTATGTTAAGAAATGCCAATTAGCTTAGTTAGTAGGATACGTTTGGAAGGAAGTTTAGTTTAGTAAGTTTGTAAGTTTGTAAGTAAGATGAATTAAGTCAGTAAGTTAACATACTAGGGTTAATTAAAAAGGTAAGTTATCACAGTAAATTGTTAGGGTAAGTTAGTCAGGCGAATTAAGTTTCTACAGTAAAATAAGTTAGTCAACTAAGATAAAGTATGGTAATGTTAATAAAGTAAGTATGTTAATGGTTTTTATTATGAAAAAAAAAGTCTGGTGAGGCATTTCAGTAAGTTAAGTGAAATCAAGTTAACTTTCTAAATTAAGTCTGGTACGGTAAATAAGTAAGTTACGTTAATAAGAATAGCTTGTAAAGCATGCTATTAAGAAAATTTAGCAAGGTGTTGTAAATAAAATAAGCCATTTAACAGTAAGATCGTTTTGTAGGCTAGATTAGTAAGTACTATGATAAGTTATTGTGGTAAGTTAGTAAATAAATTAACTGACTAAGGGACAAAGGTAAAATAATAGTATTGTTAAAAAATTTATTTACTAAGATAAGTAATTAATTTGTAAGAAATTTGGTATTTATCCTCTCCACTCATTTTCGTTAATGCTATATATTAGCAACTTAACTTACTAACATACTTTAGGTTAGAACTTTTGTTGAAATAAATGAATTGAATTGAATGTGTAAGATATATATAAATAATGTACTTAGGTATGATATGTTAGCTAGTAAGTTAGTATGGTTAAGTGAAGAATGTTAAGTAGTAAGTTACTGTAGTTATTTACAGTATGTATGTTAGTTATGCTGTTCAGAATCTCATGGACCAGTAGTTTTGTTTTCCTGCTGTGTTGTTATCTGCTTAAAAACCCACACTGAGGTGGAAAATATAGCAAAGTTAGAGACAAACAGTGAACATATGAAAGCACCGTAAACCACACGTAGCACAAAACCACACTATTTAACTAATACTCTGGCCTAGGAAGAATGATAGTGTGATTTTTGTGAAGATTAGGTCCAGGTGAGTACGTAAGCTGTCCGTCTCTGTCACAAGTTTCCGCCAAGAGAGTTTTAAAAGCGTTCTTCCATCAGAAAGTAAGCCAAATCCACACAGCAGATCCCCTTTAAATCCTGAGACATGAATCTTCCAAGAGAGTGTGTCTTAAAGACATGGTCCTCACCGCTACTGTCTACAACTACAGTGAAATACTGTATACTGTCATGACTTCCTAGTCTTTCACCGCATCGACCTCTGACCAAGTGTGAGCTCTCCAATGGTTCTTAGCCGCACCTAATTCTTTTAGTAATCCTTATTATCATATAAAAAAAAAAAAAAAAAAAATCATATTCACTTTCTGAATTCTGAACAGTTCAGTACAGTAGAAATACAATCCTACAATCCTTGCCACAGAAAAGAGAAAGATGCATGAAGATACTTATGGTTTTTATTAGTTAAATATCAAAACCGCAACATCTGTCCTTTTTGTTTTTCCAAAGCTTTTTCCAGGCTGCCTCTTCAATTTCTTGCAGGCTAAAACAGGTTTTGACATTTTATAATCCCTTTGATTATTTAGTTGGCTTCTCTCTAGATTCTGGATTTGTTTCAGCCATCGTTTTAGGTCTAGAATACAGCTAGCAGGCATCGCTGGGGGAAGAAATAGCAATTACACAAGCTTATTTATAATGACCGGTTTGTGTTTGTCTAATGTGGATTCACAAAGTCGCTGCTTAACACCTCCAGGTTAATCTCGTACAGGACAAGCTGCATGTTGTGTTGTGTGGCAAATATAAATGGACAACTACTGTATAGAAGGAGAAAAAGAAGATGTCAGAAAATACAGCGTTAAATATTTCCACAAGCCTTGGACCGAATTTTTGAAGTAGAGCTCAAAATCCAAATATCTTTACACATCTGTAATTGTTTACAAAAGGGACTAGAGCTAAAGTTAAAAAAAAAAAAAAAAAAAGGAATCTTCTTAGAAAATATATGAATTTCAAAAGGATTAGACAATTAATGTGTGGGTTTCAATTATTTTAGATATAAAAATTCTGTCAGTAATATATTAGGTTCGTATAGTAGGGACAGTAAGCTGAGGTAATAAAATAAGTTTTTAAATTAGCTTAGCAGAGAAAGTTAGTAAGGTAAAGGAAATTACCTTAAGATTATTTTATTAAGTTAGAAAGGATTTGCAGTTTTTTTTTCTTGTTTGTTTGTTTGTTTTTTGTTTTTACACTAAAACTGTGTTAAGAAAAAAAGAGACTAGTATAAAGATACTAAAAATAATTTAGTAAGTTCATTCAGTTCATTTTAATGTATTTGTATAGCGCTTTTAATGATACAAATCGTCTTAAAGCAGATTTAAAGAAGTATGAAAACGTACAATTTTTGTTTTAAACTTCAAATTTTAAGTGTTACTTATGTTGGTTTGTAAAATAGGAACGTAAGCTAAGTTAAGATACGTTATGTCTATCTGAAATGTTCAGACCACCCTGAATTTGGGTAGGAAAAATAAAGCAAGTCTGGAATTTCCCCAGTGTTGCAATGAGACTTTTCAGATGAAAGCAGATAAAATTCTCGGAGTATCACCTGCAAGCCGTGGATTAGCTCCAGGTTTCAGTACGGTTACAGGGCATTCACATTTACAAGAGTCTTTTGATATTTTGCTCAGATCAGATCTGTCTGTCTAGCCATTTTTAAATAAACAAACAGGTAACGCTTTACATACATAACCGCAAACGCCTCATGTTTGGCTTTAATATGAACTTCCCGTTCTCACAAAATGCCACAAATACAATTTAATTAACAGTTTACAAAGTTTCATTCGGTTTAAAAAGTAAGTTATTATTTATCTCTGATATTTATCTCTAATGATCAAGACTGAGGAAAGTCTCCCTGAGAGGATATGAGGAAGAAACCTTGAGAGGAACCAGACTCTGAAGTGAACCTCATCCTCATTTGGGTGACAGGAAATAATGTCAATGTAAATAATGTCATTTCTGCAACGGTAAAGTTTCTGTAAGTTGCTTTCTGCATTGCTCAGTTCTGTTCCTCACATACGCTCACTGCTGACACTGTCCTCCATTTTTGGCTAGCTGTGTTGTTGACATGAGCCAGTGTGCTAAAGTTGGAAAAAGAAAAAAAAAAATTATGTGACTCCTATCTGACTGATCTGAGAAGTCACATGACCACATATCAGATTTTATGTATCTAGGACACTATCCACATGCAAAAAATTCTTCAAAACGGAAAGTTCTGTCTTCTTATTATCACGAGTTGTTTTGCGAGCGGCAGTTTGAAAATGCTCCGCGACTGGAATCACACACTTCGGAGGAAGCGATGCGCCGATCTCGATTTTCCTAAAAGCATCAGAGGTGATAACGTATGATGTGGCTGAGACGTGCGAGAATAAAAATCAGCTGAAATCGGGACTGAGAAATGAATAATGATTTTGGGGAAACCAACAGGGATAAATCTCAAATGTGAAAAGCACACACACACACACACACTCTCACACTCACACACTCACACTCACAGCTAGAGCTTTACAGCTGAGCTCAAAGTGCAGCTGGATGATGGTTATGTCATACTTCAGAGATGTTTCTGCACTCTTTGAGCTCAAACGAGCCCAGCCATGCAAGCAAGCAAAAAAGCAAGGAAAGGAAAAAGAACGCTCTTAGTTCCGTACTGTCTTTTAATCACGCACACACCCTTGCCTCACCTTGCAGTTGAGCTAATCTTTAATCGCCTCATATCGTATTTATTAATGTCATAACTAAACCAAAGCCTTTCTCTGTCACTCTATCTCCTGCGCAGTGTCTCCGTCCTCTGAGAACGTCTCTCCGACCCCCGATGAAGCCTCTCTGAGCAGTAACGAGTCCGTATCCTCGCATTCCTCCACGGGGTCAACCTCAGAAACCCCTCCGGAGAAAACCAAGAATCCCCATGGCAACACCGCGGCCAACCCCCAGAACTCTGGGTAAGCGACTGAAGTCCTGATGGTTTCTCAAACATCTGTATCTCAATGACACCAACGGTCACTTTGTATGATGTTTTATTTTAAGAAATAAATTCGGTTGATTGTATTCAGCCATATATTTGACCATTTGTCGCTATGGTTACTTGCCTTTTTTTTGTACCTCATACATCAGGGCAAGATCAACGATTGGTAAATCAACAGCTGGGTAATAGAAAGGATGGTAAAATGTTCTGTATTTATTGACGCATCCGATCAGTCCGTCCTAACAGAGCAGCTTGTCTCTACATTGGTTTTAGTCATTTGTAATCAACACCGTTTGTACAGGGTACTGGTGAGTTTTGGGACATGTCTCACACTCTCACATCTCACACTCCTTCTCACCCTTTATGAATAATGAAGTTGTTTTCATTCCCTTGTCCAGTTAGTTCAGGGCTTGAGTAATTCACAGTATGGCTGTTTTTGTTTGCTAGGAATTTTTTAAGTTTCTCAAGTTCTCAGCTTCTCTGTCCGTCTTTCTGTCTGTCTGGAGTGGCTCTGTGCTCGGGGCAGCTGGCCAGATCTGAATGCTGATGTAGAAAGTAACAATATCAGGTTATGCTGGTAAATTCAGCTCTCTGCCTTATCTGGATTTCTTTTTCCTTCACACTTTTTCAGTATCCTCCTTTCATGTATTATTCTAAAACCCCAAATCCCCCAGTCCACCAATCCCACCCACCCACAACAACCCCCCCCCACCCCCCCTCTTAAGTGATCAAGATGGGTTCCATTAAATATGCTTTAGATGGACAAATAAAAAAAAAATTGATTAACAGCAGTTACCTGATACCGTTCTGCCCTCTGATTGGTCAGATGCATTAAAAGGTTAGTCAACAACAATCGCGTTGGAAAAAAATTTGGCTTACGATTGGTCAGATAAAGAAACATTCATTCATTCATTTTCTACCGCTTATCCGAACTACCTCGGGTCACGGGGAGCCTGTGATCTCAGGCGTCAAGGCAGGATACACCCTGGACGGAGAGCCAACCCATCGCAGGGCACACACACACATTCACTCACGCACTACAGACAATTTTCCAGAGATGCCAATCAACCTACCATGCATGTCTTTGGACCGGGGGAGGAAACCGGAGTTCCCGGAGGAAACCCCCGAGGCACGGGGAGAACATGCAAACTCCACACACACAAGGTGGAGGCGGGAATCGAACCCCCAACCCTGGAGGTGTGAGGCGAACGTGCTAACCACTAAGCCACCGTGCCCCCGATAAAGAAACAATATTAGTCAAAATTGTAAACAAGTGATGGTGATCAAGTGTGGTCCAGCATTATTATACTGGCTTCTGATTGGTCAGATACAAAGATATTGAAATCAAAAGCAGGCACATGATAATATACTGGTGTTTGAAATAGTCAGAAGCTAATACATTATCATCTATTGGTGTCTGATTGGTTAGAGAGAACATGGTGGTCAGGAAAGGTTGCATGATATACTGGCCTCTGACTGGACAAATAAATAAATAAAGGGAGCAAAATACATTTACATGATAATATATTGCTCTCTGATTGATCAATAGCCCAATCAATTGACCAATAGCAGTCACATGATATTATACTGGTGTCTGAGTTAGTCAAGCAGTAATATTATACTGTACTGGCCTCGGATTGGTCAAGAAAAATAGAATGGTAGCCAAAATCAGTCACATGATGGATATACTGGTCTCTTATTGGTCAGATTTAAAAGAAGGTTTAGTCAAAATATGTAATGATATACTGCTAATATACTGAGCTCTGATTGGTCAGATGCATTAAATTGATGGTCAGAATTAGTAATATGGTCATAATCATAATGTATAATTATATTATAACATCATAATTTACTGACCTCTGATTGGACCTAAAATAGATATGCTCACTTATAGAGAAAGAGATAAAGGAAATAGATTGCCCTCTTCCCTCTGATTGGTCGGATAAACCGAACGTATTACACGGTTATATACTGGAACGTATACACACAGAACGTATTACACAGTTATATACTGGACTCTGATTGGTCAGCTGAAGACAGTAGTCCCGAGAGTTTGAGAATGTTGAGCACTGGATTATTGTAGATAATTTCTCCAACCACAGCAGGAGATCTTCTGCTGTCAGCAGTTCATCCTTTCTGCTTAGACCACGAGCGGTGCCATTCAGTGGGTTTGAGCTGACGATGGTTTCAGAAATCACAGATTTAATTCCGTCCATTGTGATTTACATGCCAGAAAACACTCCTGCAGCTGGAAGTCTAGGACACTGAAGCAGTAAATCTGTCTCTACTTCACCTGTGTCCTTCAGCTTCACGTGTGAAAGGTCAGAATTCTGATTAGCACAGCTTTGACATAGCAAGCGAAGAATCTCACGTGTCTCTCCGGGGTGGTAACCATAGTGACAGCGACGTAACAGACACATGTCCAGAGAGGATTTTGAAAATATTTTAAACCCACTGATGACATGGATGATTTTATTTATAAGCCTTATTATTATTATTATTATTATTATTATTATTATTATTATTAATACAGACACAATAATATAACATATATAATAATAATAATAATAATAATAATAATAATAATAATAATAATAATACAGACTGGATACAGTATCTATGCTGTGGCGTTGTGGAAAATTGTGATTAGTGCCTCACCCAATGACACGCCAGTCCTTCAGTTTCGCCCACTCGTTCATTTACTCACTTCTTCACTCTCTCACTCCTCAGCGATCACACACTCATGCTCCAGTCTGTCACTGACTCACTCTCTCCGTCCCTCTGTCCCCAAACAACAACATTCCAGTCTGCATACAGGCGTCTGTCTTCCTATTTCCAGCCCCTGTCCTCCTCTCTCTTTCTGTCTTTCTCTCTCCCTCTAACTCCCTAACTCTTCTTTGTCTCTTGTTCATTTTCTCTCTTTCTCTGTGCGTCATTTGTCACTTGGCCTGGAGTCATGATCACAGACGGGGCTTTGCTTATGTAACACTGCAAACCCCCCCCCCCCCCCCCCCACACACACACCCCTTCGTTGTGTCTTTCTTTTTTTTCTCTCTTTCTCTATCTTTCTGCCCCCCATCTTGCTCTGTCTTTTTCACCCCTTCACTTCTGCAATACTCTTCCTATTCTCTCTCTCTCTCTCTCTCTCTCTCTCTTTCTGTTTGTCTCTTTCATTTTTATATCTTGTTCTCTCCTTCTGTTCCCCCCATCTTGCTCTGTCTCAATCTCTTTCTGCAGTTTTCTCTCTCTCTCTCTCTCTCTCTCTCTCTCTCTCTCTCTCTCACACACACTCTCTTGCTCTCTCTCTCTCTCTCTCTCTCTCTCTCTAATCTAGTGCAGGAAATGGTGCACTGTAACATGGTAAATCCTGCTTGTGTGTGTGTGTGTGTGTGTGTGTGTGTGTGAGAGAGAGAGAGAGAGAGAGAGACAGGTGGCCACACTCCTCTGACTGTAAACACGGCTCGTGCAGCGAGGACATTGGGCTTATTTACTCGTCTAACGACCTCCCCGCTGCTGTCCACTGACTCACTGTAACACGCCGCCTGTGCATCACTATGCATTTCTATATACAGCACCATGCAAATGTTTACACCCCTGCGGGAAAACTAGACAAATCTAATTCATAACAACAACAACACGGTGTCAGAGATTCTCCTTATCATCACGTCAAACAGATAAGCATTCACCCTGTCGCCAGGAGACGGCAAGATTGAATCCCGAT
Organism: Tachysurus vachellii; assembly: GCF_030014155.1. NCBI lineage: Eukaryota > Metazoa > Chordata > Actinopteri > Siluriformes > Bagridae > Tachysurus > Tachysurus vachellii. The sequence goes on from NC_083465.1 coordinate 26,796,276, forward strand.
TATGCCACAGCCATCTGTAGCCGAGATCCTACAGAGCAAAATTGGCTGTGATCTTAGAGTGGGAGGGGCCTACAATGTCTCCCCTGTCAATCACACAGACACTAGCCAATCATGGGCCACTCTGAGCATGTGCAAATCAGCTCTCTCCAGCACTCCAAACCACCATCTAAACTCGATTTCTGTCTTGTTTTGTCAACTTGTCTTGTCTCATATTGTCTTATCTTGTCTCATCCCGTCTTGTCTTACTTTATTATATATATATATATATATATGATCTTATGCTGTCTTCTCTTATCTAGTCCCATCATAAGAGTAGGAGTCTTGTCCTACCTGACCTTGACCTTTCCTTATCTTGGTTTATCTTCTCTGATTTGCCTTGCCATGTCTTATCTTTTTCTGTCTTATTTTTCCCAGTCCTTTCTTGACTTGCCTTATTTGGCCCTATTTAGTCTTGTCCTACCTTGTTGTGCTTTTATCTCATCTTGTCTTGTTTTATCTTGTCTGATCTTCTGTCTAATTTTCTTTCTTGCCATGTCTTGTCTTGTTTTGTGTTGTTTTATCTAGTCTTGTCTTATCCTAATTCATCTGATCTTCTGTTGTCTCTTCTCATCTTGCGTTATATTCTCTTATCTTGTCTTATCTTATCCTTTCGTTTTGTTTTATCTTGTCTTGTCTTATCCTTTCGTTTTGTTTTATCTTGTCTTGTCTTATCCTTTCGTTTTGTTTTATCTTGTCTTATCTTATCCTTTCATTTTGTTTTATCTTTTCTTATCTTATCCTGTTCTATTATTTAGTTTTGTCTTATCCTTTCATTGTGTCTTATCTTGTTTAACTTGTCAATTAATTTAGTTTTATCTTATATTATCCTTTCATTTTGTTTTTATCTTGCCTTTTCCTCTCATTTTGATAGATCTTGTCTTATCTTATCCTTTCATTTTGTTTTGTCTTGTCTTATCTTACCTCATAACAAATTGCTAACATCCAAAATTCCTCTGACAAAAAACTCCATTATCAGCAATTACGTACATTATTAGTTTAAGTCCTACTCTTACTATAGAAATGATATAGAACGTATTACAGCTACAGTAATATAAGACCTCTGTTTTGCAAAAAAAGCCGAATCAAGCCGCTGTCATAGAAAATAAAACAAACCCCTTCCAACCAATCAGAAGAGCTGCGGCTCTTTATCTGAATCTTATGTATCCCATTATAACACTTATATCCCATTTCCTGTGTGCTTCCTCCAAAACAGAGGAACAGCAGCTTTGTGTTTTTCGCCTCTGTCTTTTATTTAAGTCTCGATTCTCTTTTATAATCCGGCCTCAAATTGGGCTCATGGTTAAGGATCGCCGTAATAAGGCCTCGTGTATGCGCTTCCAGCACGGCTGCTATTTTTACAGCCTCGAAATGAGAGCAATTTCCCTCACTTTGGCCTAGTCGTAATTGTAAAAGCAATTTAAAAAGAAAAAAAAAATTTGTTCTGCCGGTTGCCACAGCAACCGTATCGGGATTTTCATTTTTTGCACTTTTTGTTTTAAGTCGAGGTCGAGGCACTGCGAGGCTCTAATTCACAGCTGGAGCAGCTGGGTGTTTCCATAAATGTTGTACAGAAGTTTTAATGCTGTGTGTGTGGGTGTGTGTGTGTGTGTGTGTGTGTGTGTGTGTGTGTGTGTGTGGTCAGTGTGTCCACTGTTTTTTCCCAAACTTGATAATGTGTGTACATGTACAGACAATTAGAGTGTGTGTGTGTGTGTGTGTGTGTGTGAGGTTAATGAGTGGATTTGGTGCACTGCAGCGCCGTTGAAGCTTCATGCTGATGTGCAGCAGCTGAGGACTCAAACACCCTGCTGCAGAGCAATAAATCACCCCCCTCTCGCTCTCTCTCACACACACACACACACACACACACACACACACACACGCACACACTCTTTCCCTCTCTCGTTGTTATCTCTCTTTTTCACTGTCTGACTTTTCTGTGTCTTCATTTCAGACTTTCTCTGTAAACTTTATACACCTCCATGTTTTTTTTACACTTCTCTCTATCGCTCTCCCCCCCCTCTCCTCTGGTCTCTCTCTCTCTCTCTCTCTCTCTCTCTCTCTCTCTCTCTCTCTCTCTTACTCAGTCTCTCTCTCTTTCTCTCACTCACTCACTCTCTCTCTCTCTCTCTCTCTCTCTCTTACTCAGTCTCTCTCTCTCTTTCACTCTTGTGCAGAAACGAGTGATTTTTTTTTAGTCCAAAAAAATCACTAACTTTAATTAAAAAGAAAACGCTCAGATTGTAATATTGGGATTCTGCCATTTAATGTTTTGCTTCCAAATCCCTGGACTGAAGTGAGTTATATTTCTTGAATCCTCGGCACTTCCTGGAAGGTGAACAGTAGATGTATGTTCTGTATGTTGACGCTTAGTGTGGATGTGTCGTTACCTGCGATATGATTGGCACCTCAAATACGAGTGTGTCAAATAAAAACTATTTATTTATTTGTTTGTTTGTTTATTTGTTTGTTTGTTTATGGAAGTATACCGTTTGTCTCTATAATCCCCTCTAGAAATAATCCTCTGGGTTGCGAGTGCAGACACCGACTTTAAGGTTTTTCAGGAATCTGGAAGAAAATAAATATATATATATATTTTTTATACCGGATATTTTTCTCTACAAACTGATTTTATTAATAGTCGTTTTAACAAAAAATTCTAACATTCTTACATTTTTATAAAGTAAATATCAATCAAGGAACATTTACAATGCAATTAAAGGGAATATATTACATTTTTTTATTTATCGAATGAAAAGTCAGAAAGAGGGATCGATGGACAGATTAGACGATTAAAATTTATCACATTAAAAAATTGTTTGTGTTGTGTGTGTGAGAGAGAAAAAACTGTGTGTGTGTGTGTGTGTGTGTGTGAGAGGGAGAGAACGTGTGTAAATGAGAGAGAGAGAGAGAGAGAGAGAGAGAACTTGTGTGTTTGAGAGAGAGAGAGTGTGTGTGTATGTGTGTGTGTATTTTACATGGTCAGGGCTATGATGCTGCACAGCCTTAAAGTTTTTACACACACTCGGTTTCTAACTCCCTCTGATCCACACACACACAGAAAAATGATTGTTAAGAAACAGAGTGAGTGTGATTGTGTTAGAGACAGAGAGCGAGAGACAGAGAGCGAGAGAGAGAGTGTGTTTGAGAGAGAGAGAGTGTGTGTGTATGTGTGTGTGTATTTTACATGGTCAGGGCTATGATGCTGCACAGCCTTAAAGTTTTTACACACACTCTGTTTCTAACTCCCTTTGAGCCACTCACACACACACACACACACACACACACACACACACACACACACACATAAAAATGATTGTTAAGAAACCGAGTGAGTGTGATTGTGTTAGAGAGAGAGAGAGAGAGAGAGAGTGTGTGTATGTGTGTGTGTATTTTACATGGTCAGGGCTATGATGCTGCACAGCCTTAAAGTTTTTACACACACACTCTGTTTCTAACTCCCTTTGAACCACACACACACACACACACACACACACACAGAAAAATGATTGTTAAGAAACAGAGTGAGTGTGATTGTGTTAGAGAGAGAGAGAGAGAGAGAGAGAGAGAGGTAGTTCTGTTGCTTTTTTCCTGTCTGACCTTGTGTGGCTGTTACATAATTGTAGAATGTGTGGTTGTGTGTGTTGTGTTGTGTGTGTGTGTGTGTTGTGTGTGTGTTGTGTGTGTGTGTTGGATTAGAAAACTAGAAGTAGGTTATTGTGGCCCGGTTCAGCGCTCGTCCTATTTTCAGCTCCAGCCGGACGAGCTTCATTTTCCAGTCAGTGTGTGTGTAAGGAAACAAACTCCACTCTAACAGCTGTGTGCTGTGATGTGATGTAGCTGATGGAGCCTGAAGCTGCCTGAAGCTGCCTGGATTCATCACGTTGTTCTTCTACACTAACTGATCCACAACAATATTGTACTGTACATGATTCCTGATGGACAGAGAGGTTCAACAACCGACGGAAAATAGTCACCTTGTGATTCAGCATGTGACAGAAAAATAGGAACACATACAAATGATAATCTAACAGGAAAGTCAGCTTCACAAAACATGACAAGAACATGGGGGAAATGGGACAGATCTGAATCCTAACACAACATGTAACAGGAAAACAGAAAAGAAGCGTGATCTTATAACAGGCAGCTTATATCTCATTAAATTCCAGCTGTTATGAGATAATGGACTGATCAGTGTTGCCATAGTGACAATAATTGTGACAATAATTGTCAATATACTCCTTTGTATAAACTTCAGCTTTATACGACAGAACTGTCATGTGTTCACATCTCTGTACTTTGTACTTTTACTCTCTCGCTCTCTCTCTCTCTCTCTGTCTCGCTCTCTCTCTCTGTCTCTCTCTCTCTCTGTGTGTGTCTGTCTCTCACTCTCTCTCTCTCTGTCTCTCTCTCTCTCTCTCTGTCTCTCTCTCTCTCTGTCTCTCTGTCTCTCTCTCTGTCTCTCTCTCTCTGTCTCTCTGTCTCTCTGTGTGTGTCTGTCTCTCACTGTCACTCTCTCTCTCTGTCTCTCTCTCTCTCTGTCTCTCTCTCTCTCTGTCTCTCTGTCTCTCTCTCTCTCTGTCTGTCTCTCTCTCTCTGTCTCGCTGTCTCTCTGTCTCTCTGTGTGTGTCTGTCTCTCACTCTCTCTGTCTCTCTCTCTCTGTCTCGCTGTCTCTCTGTCTCTCTGTGTGTGTCTGTCTCTCACTCTCTCTGTCTCTCTCTCTGTCTCTCTGTGTGTGTCTGTCTCTCACTCTCTCTGTCTCTCTCTCTCTGTCTCTCTGTCTGTCTGTCTCTCTGTGTGTGTCTGTCTCTCACTCTCTCTCTCTCTCTGTCTCTCTCTCTCTCTCTCTCTCTCTCTCTCTCTCTCTCTCTCTGTCTGTCTGTCTGTCTCTCTCTCTCTCTCTCTCTCTCTCTCTCTCTCTCTCTCTGTCTCTCTCTCTCTCTCTCTCTCTGTCTGTCTGTCTGTCTGTCTCTCTCTCTCTCTCTCTCTCTCTCTCTCTCTCTCTGTCTCTCTCTCTCTGTCTGTCTGTCTCTCTCTCTCTCTCTCTCTCTCTCTCTCTCTCTCTCTCTCTCTCTCTCTCTCTCTCTGTCTGTCTGTCTCTCTCTCTCTCTCTCTCTCTCTCTCTCTCTCTGAGTGTGTAAGTCTGTGTGTTTTTCCACAGAGGGGGCTCAGGTATGGCATCGTGGATGATCTCTACTCCTACTTGTTTAACACCTCAGACTGAAGCTGCAGACACAGAAGCAGCAGCAGCCGGAGCACAGACGGATAAATGTGCAGAAAGGTACAACAGACATATATATATATATATTTTATATATTTTTGTTATTTGTCTCACTTGTTTCATGCTTAATTTCTTACACACACACACACACACACACACACACACACACACACACACACACACACACACACACACAGACATACACACACACCCACACACACATACATACATACACACATATACATACACACACACACAAATACATACAAACACATATACATACACACATATGATACTTCTCCAGTAGTAAAGCTGAAATAACGTTCTTGACTGATGCTGAACAACAGCTGGACAAATTTCATTCAGTTTATAATCCTTTAATGCGATCCTGCACACACACACTTTCTCACACACACACACACACACTTTCTCACACCAAATAAAATACAAAAGATAAGTCATTGAAAAAAAATCTTAAAAAAAAAAAAAAAAAAAAAAAGCTCTCCTTCAGGTCCATGGAAAACTGTGTGTGTGTGTGTGTGTGTGCGTGCGTGCTCAGTGTTTTGACTGCAGCCCTGTCTAAAACACACCGTTGTTGCTCCGAGGCCATGTGTGAAATATTTATCCAGTTGCCAGGTGCATAACGCTCAGCGCCGCGCTCTGCTTTTCTCTCAGCAGGAGAAACACAAACACAATCCGGGGTTTAGTCTGGAAGGAAAAATGAATAAAGAGGCTGGAACGGACAAGTCAGAGTTCACACCTCGATCCTTTCTCGTGCTTTTAAAATAATCCTCAAACATCAAGAGAGTGAAGCAAATTACACTAGAGATGTGAGAGCAGTGCTGAGCTTAAAGTGATGAATATCTTCAGAAAGAATTTTATTCCATTGTTAATTATTAGGTAAATGTATTAGCCATGTGAGAATACCATGATTTAAAAAAACCAAAACATTATTTTGTAAAATGACGTACAATATAAAAATAAAATACAATATTCAAGGATATAAAACTTTTAAATCTACACAGTTTATTTACACAGGCTGATATCAGACATCGAATACATTTTATACAATTTTATGAAAATGACTGGGTGTGTGTCCAGACTTGCAGTTCATGGATATAACAAAATGAATAAATAAATAAAAATAATAATAATAATTAAAATAAAAATCTACACACCTCTGTTTATTGTACAACTTTATAAAATAGTTTAAAAATATACTTTTTTTTTAATAGTTAAACATATATACATTTTATTTTCATTTTACAATATTGGAAGATTCAAGCAATATAACTAAACTAATAAAACCAAAGGAAGGTCTTTTTTTTTTTTTACTGTAAAATGCCATTTAAAAAAAATCTAATTTCAGGAAAAAGAACGTACACCACCACAAGTACTTAAAATGGATAAAATGACCAAAAGGTGTAAATTATTAGAACATTGTTCCATTGTTCCAGGGCAGTCGTGGCCTAATGGTTAGAGAGTCTGATTCGTAACCCGAAGGTTGTGGGTTCGAGTCTCGGGCCGGCCACGACTGAGGTGCCCTTGAGCAAGGCACCGAACCCCCCCAACTGCTCCCCGGGCGCCGCAGCATAAATGGCTGCCCACTGCTCCGGGTGTGGTAGGTAGAGGGAAGGATGGATGGATAGATAGGTGGATGGTGGTGTAGGTAGATTGAATGAAAGACAGACGGACAAATAATATAGTTATAATACTATAATGTTACAAAATAGTGCTTTTTTTTGTAGGGGGTTGGTGGTTGTGTGGGTAGGTGTAGTGGTTTGGGTGGGTAGGTGTAGTGGTTTGGCTGGGTAGGTTGGGGGAGTGGCTGCCCACTGCTCCGGGTGTGTGTTCACGGTGTGTGTGTGTTCACTGCTGTGTGTGTGCACTTTGGATGGGTTAAATGCAGAGAACGAATTCTGAGTATGGGTCACCGTACTTAGCCGTATGTCACGTCACATTTTTTCACTCAAAGCATTTTGCAAGAGGATCGTCTTATTTAATCCTCAGATACAGTATGTCGTTTGGTTTGCTCTTAATTGTTGAAGTGAAAGATTTCACCATGGTGAGTTCTAAAGAGCTTTCTGAGGCCTTCAGAAAGAAGATTGTTGATGCTTATTAGTCTTGTAAGAGTCTAAGTGATCTCAAAATAATTTGTAATCAGCCATTATACTGTATGAAAATCATTTACCAGTGTAGAACATTTAAAACAACTACCAACATGACCAGGTCAGGACATACAAGAAGTCTCCAAAACCCTAAAATATCATCATGGGACCTACAGCAAGCTCAGGATCTACAGTTGATGTTAAAGTGCATGAATCTACAATCAGAAAGAGACTGAAGAACTTTAATTATCATGGGAGGTGAGCAAGGGAGAAAGCTTTGCTGTCTAAGACATCACACATGAGGACAAGACTGAAGTTTGTGAAAGAACACAGAGACAAAGGACAAGACCTCTGGAATAAATGTGCTTTACAGATGAGCCTAAAAGTGAATTATTTGGAGACCGTAACAGAGGGCATGTTCACAAAGAATCAAGTGTGAAACCTGGAGGTGGAAGTGTTATGGTTTGGAGATGCTTTGCTGCAGCAGGACCCGGTCGGCTCACCATCGTAGAATCCGCTACGAATTCTACATTGTATCAGGAGGTGCTTGAGGAACATGTGAGACCATCTGTCAAAAAATTGAAGCTGAAGTGGAACTGGATCTTAAAACATGACAAAAACACACAAGTAAATCCGCCGAGCACTCGCTGAAAAGTAAAAATCTGAGAATTGTCGAATGGTCAAGTCAAAGCGCAGATCTAAATCCTATTGAGATCCTGTGTGGGATTTTGAAATGTCTGTGCATATGAGAAACCCAAAAAACATCACACAGCCGAGAGAATTTTAGAGAAAACTTTAGAGTGAAAAACTTTCTTCCAGTTGATGTCAGAAACCAGTAGATGGCTACAATAAACATCTCATTGATCATTGAGCACAGGGTGTCTTAACTTTATCCTCAGTTAAAATATTAATTTTGTTGAATTTTTTTTTGTTTAATAAGTGAAAAGTGAAATTTTTTCACATGGCTGTAATCTTGTAATTTCTGGCATCAAAACAGTCTTAAAATATCAACAGATGTCCGAAACAGCTGTAAACATGCAGCAAGACTAGTTTTAGTTTTAACACTCAAAAACTAAACATTTTCACCCGGAAAGAATTTCACTGTAAAGCAGTTTGTAGCTGTATTCACCCCTTCGTCATTGTCATCATCATCATCATCATCATCATCATCATCGTCATCACCATCATCGTCATCACGTTTTTCATGCGGTGTTTCTTATTGGTGTGTCCAGTTGAGTACAAAATTGTGGTGGTGATTTTTTTAGTTTTTTTTTTTTTTGTTTTTTACTTTTTTAGTTGTATTTTTTTATTTAGAACAAATGATTAAAGTGTTAGGGGGGCACGGTGGCTCGATTCGATTCCCGCCTCCGCCTTGTGTGTGTGGAGTTTGCATGTTCTCCCCGTGCCTCGGGGGTTTCCTCCGGGTACTCCGGTTTCCTCCCCCGGTCCAAAGACATGCATGGTAGGTTGATTGGCATCTCTGGAAAATTGTCCGTAGTGTGTGATTGCGTGAGTGAATGAGTATGTGTGTGTGTGCCCTGCGATGGGTTGGCACTCCGTCCAGGGTGTATCCTGCCTTGATGCCCAATGACGCCTGAGATAGGCACAGGCTCCCCGTGACCCGAAGTAGTTTGGATAAGCGGTAGAAAATGAATGAATGATTAAAGTGTTTGTTTATATGGTGACTTTCAAAAACATTTAATTATTGCAAAGTTTAAAAAAAAAAAATTCCGGTTTTTGTCTGAACCAGAAATACGTTTCTATCATTTTAAATCGTTTTACTTCCAAAAATTTAGAAATTTGAAAGAAAAAATGTTGTTTTATGTGCAAGAAAAGAAACAAACTGTGTTTACAGAAACCAGCACTTTCCTTCAAGTGACTTATTCCACTTTGTAGCATCATGGCCACGCCCTTTTTTCTGTCTGAACCCTGTCTGAGCGGTTGCCAGATTGAAAAGTCTTGCCCTAATCCCCATCCATTTTTTTCTTTCTTTTTTTCCCCTGATGTACCGAGAAGGGTGCTAACTGATTGCCTCCATTTTTCAGTGTCACTCTCATGAAAGCCAAGGCTGTGTACCCCTGTGAAGCCGAGCACGATTCCGAACTCTCCTTCCAGGTCGGGGCAATCTTCCATGCTGGTAAGTGGGAGTGTTATCAGCCGTCCCGGTCATTCACCCGAAACTGCTGGGATATTGGATTCGGCAGGACCCAAAATCTGATCTCATATCGTCACGGAAACAGGGGGAGGGGATGGATAAAGAGAGAGAGAGAGAGAGAGAGAGAGAGAGAGAGAGAGAGAGAGTCCTGCTGAATCAGTCCACAGAGGACAAGGCAAAGTTATAATCATGCAGAGAGGAAATGAGGTCTCTGGCTAGCAGATCTATTGTTTTTACAGGCTTTATCACAGCAGCTCAAACTTCCCTCAAATTTCTGAGCTCACACTAAGAAAACACTGCTGCTGCTGCTGCTACTGCACACCTCCAGTGTAACTTCGGACACTTTTAATTCCCGCCGTTAATATTCCGTTACCGAAGTGATGGCTGATAAGCCGCTGGCTCTGGTTGAAGAAGCCGTGAAGCCATCCCACATGAAAACCGTCTAAAACACCAATTTCACATAACTCAAGGTTCCTGCACTGAGTTGTGATTAAACCTATCCTCAGAATAGACATGTGGCTTAAATTCTGCTATTTCATCAACTCTTTAAATCTCTCTCTCTTAAAAAAAAAAAGAGGGTATAAAGCTTTTCTTTTCCGACAACATTCACCTTCCTTCAGCTCGTTTCCGAAATCACTTTGTGCTGCTTTTCAGTAGAGATTTCAGGAAACCTTCAGCATTACCATTATGTCTCTCTATCTCTCGGTCTATCTATCTTTCTCTTTTACTCTGTGTGTGTGATAGATAGATAGATAGATAGATAGATAGATAGATAGATAGATAGATAGATAGATAGATAGATAGATAGAGTAGGGGGTTGGGTGGGTAGGTTGGGAGGGTAGGTGTAGGGGGTTGGTTGGGAGGGTAGGTTGGGTGGGTAATTGTAGGAGGTTGAGTGGGTAGGGGGAGGGGGTTGGGTGGGTAGATGTAGGGTTTTGGGTGGGTAGGTGTAGGGGGTTGGGTGGGTAGGTTGGGTGGTAGGTGAGGGGGGTGTTGGAGGGTAGGTGTAGGGGGTTGGTTGGAGGTAGGTTGTTGGGTGGTAGGGGTTGGTGGGTAGGGGAGGTAAGTTGGTGGTAGGTAGGGTTTGGGTGAGTATGTGGGGGAGGTGGTTGGGTAGTGGTAGGGGGGGGGTATGGTAGAGTTGGGTGAATTGTAGGTTAGGGGTAGGGTGAGGTTGGGGGGTAATGTAGGTTTGGGGTAGGTGGTTGGGTAGGTTGGTAGTTAGGGGTTGGTTGGAGTAGGTGGTGGTAGTGTAGGGGGGGGGTAGGAGGGTATGTTGGGTGGGTAGATGTAGGGTTTTGGGTGGGTAGTTTGGGGGAGGGTAGGTTGGGTGGGTAGGTGTAGGGGGTCAGATGGGGGACCCAGGGTACCATGGACAGTTATTACTTTTTAACCCTCTGTTACACAGCAATGATGATCTTCATTCTCCTGTAACGTGTTCTGTGTGACTTCCTCTGTGCCTCTCGCAGTGACTCCATCTCGGGAACCTGGCTGGTTGGAAGGTGAGCTGGAGGGCAAACGAGGCCTCATCCCTCAGAACTACGTGGAAATACTACAACAAACGGACTAAGCTAAATCATATCTACATACATACATACATACATAGATACACGGGAATTTAATATACATGGTATCCATGGTGTGCCCTTGACCTCTTCCCCAGCTTACTTACACGATCTGCTGACACATCCAGGATGTTTCTAGGAGTCGACTTGCTCCTCCAACCGTTTGTGTCGTTTTAATAGCAGAAGCCGCGTCACAAGTTAAAAACTGTACATATTAAATGTGTTTGAAGGGTGTTTTTTTTTCTGCATGTTTTTTAACTAGCTTGGCTTTAATGCATGGGTGTATAAAACTATTTTATGTTATTTAACTGAAGCAGTTCCTTTCATTCAAGTGTGTTTGTTCAAAGTGAATATTCGTATATATTCGTGTGTACATTATAGAAATGTTCAAGCACTCCCACACGCCAGCGTCCACCTCAAGTGTTTGTCCTGATGATTGGTTTTTCTCGCCATGTTTTATTCTCCTGAGGCTTTTTTTTTTTTCTTCTTTTTTTTTGGTGCTTTGACGCCGTCCAAGAATCTGGACAGAATTTGTGTGTTTTTTTTTTTTTTTTTACAGTGTGTACAGTACACGATGAAAAGATTTAATACTATGAACCCAAACCATTTCAAGATGCCTGTAAATGCAGCATTGCCAAGTCTTGTACACACATTTATGCATCCTTATTATTATTATTATTATTATTCCCTAAACACCGTTAAAGCTCAAGTGCCTCCAGAGTCCTTACGGACGTTCACAGTTTCTCACGCAGCACCGTTTTAATTTCTTTCTTTATTTCGTTTTGTTTTATTGTCTAACAGTGTTTTCTTCATACGGTTTATATTTGTGACTGAGCTCCGTGGCGCTTGTGTAAGACAGTGATTTATGGCTCGGCACCGCTCTGATTTTCGTCTTGTTGGAAAAGCTGTCGATCGATGTTAAACAAATAAACGCTTTTTAGTCCTCCATCGTGTGTTTAGTTTCATTTGCTTTGTACGCTGAAACGAAGCGCTTCTAACTAAACATGCCTAAATTAAACTTGAGCTGTTTATGAAGCTGTTATTGATGGAATAAAAAGCAGGAGGAAACGAAATATCGGAAATATTATTACAAGTCATTTTTATATAGATTTTATAGGTTATAAGTGACATATCCAGCTGTTAAACCAGTGAACATGATGTTACCTAGAATTTTAAGGTTCTCTTAATAACCTCCATGTGTTCCTTAAAACTTTTTCCACACAGGCCAAAACAAAATGGAGTTTCCTCCTGTTTTGTTGTGTCCATGATGATCACTGAACGTCTTTGTCATGTCACACTCCACAGTGGTGGTTAATATGAAGCTCATATGAAAGTAGACTTTAAGAACTTTATAGAGTTTCACTTCTACTAAGGGCAATCAATATTCAGAGAAAAGTTCTCGTTTTCTGTCACAGAAATATTTATATCTTCAAAGTAAATGTTGATATCAAACCCATTTCTGCTCTCTGAGACACCACAAGTGTTTGTTCTTTATCGTCTAAAATTGAAGGTGTTCATCTTCATCCACTAAAATTCTGTGTAGAGCGATCAGCAGAGGGAAAAACCACACGTCTCATACTGGAAGACTTGTTGTGGATCAGACTCACAGGCAGAAAATCATTCATTTGTTTATACTGATTAAAAATGTCTAATAAGTCAATTTTTGGAAAACCAGTGTACTGTTAAAAAGGATGAAAAAGTTAAAAAAAAACAAAACAATTTTTTAAGATTTCCTTCCATTTTTTTGACACTTACACCTACAAAAATATTTTGAATTGTTTTGTACCTTATAAGGGGGGCACGGTGGCTTAGTGGTTAGCACGTTCGCCTCACACCTCCTCCTTGTGTGTGTGGAGTTTGCATGTTCTCCCCGTGCCTCGGGGGTTTCCTCCGGGTACTCCGGTTTCCTCCCCTGGTCCAAAGACATGCATGGTAGGTTGATTGGCATCTCTGGAAAATTGTCCGTAGTGTGTGAGTGAATGTGTGTGTGTGCCCTGCGATGTGTTGGCACTCCGTCCAGGGTGTATCCTGCCTTGATGCCCGATGACGCCTGAGATAGGCACAGGCTCCCCGTGACCCGAGGTAGTTCGGATAAGCGGTAGAAAATGAATGAATGAATGTTCCTTATAAATGTGAATGATTTCCTCGCCGGTCTGAACCATGTCGCGCTTCTTGATGCATTTAACCTGAGCATGGCTTCAAAAGAGATTTCCCTGTGATGGATCTTTCTTCAATTCAATTTAATTCAATTCAATTTAGTTTAATTCAATTTATTTGTAACGCTTTTCACAATTCACATTGTCTCAAAGCAGCTTTACAGAAGTGAAAAATGTAATGTTTAAAATTAAGTTATTATTTATCTCTAACATTCATCCCTAATTGTTCAAGACTGAGGTGACGGTGGTGAGGGAAAACTCCCTGAGATGATATGATGAAGAAACCTGGAGAGGAACCAGACTCTGAAGTGAACCTCATCCTCATTTGAGTGAACAGAAAATAATGTCAATGTAAATAACGTTCTTTTTACAACAGTTTGTAGTCGAGTGGAATCGTGTAACCAAGAGCTCCTGAGAAACTTAACAGGTCAGAGTCATTTCTGAGTTTATTACAGACTTAACACTGATTCCTTCCTGCTGACGTCTTCAGTTCATTGATAATGACCCGAGCACAAAGTTGACTGATGCGGCAGTAGCTAAAATTTTCCAGACAACTCCATCCACAAAATCCCATGAGTCACAGGCTGTCTATGCAGATCGATCCCCAGCAGATTCTCTCGTGTCTCTTGTTTCCTGTATTTGTAAATTATTCCTGTTGCAGTTTGAAAGTCAGCATTTGCAGTTTTCTAGGCATACGTGACCTGCGTAAACCTGCTGTGTTCCTGTGAAGTCTTTCTTTACAGCTGCTTCATTACGTTTGCGGTGTTACTATCACCTCCGCAGAATCCTGCCATGCTACGTATTACACATCCTGCCATTTTCCAGGTTGTTTTTACTTCGCTGTACACAATTTGTTAGATCCAGTCTGCATCAAATTTCAAAATTGACCAAAAGTAGTTTTATTGTAACGGTGTGACGTTTGATGGATTATACAGGAAGTCGATCAAAATATTCAGACGCCACGTATTATTTCATGTATTTCCAGGCAGTGTATAAATTTGAAATATATTGTATATACACACACAATTAGACATTTTGTCTATAAGTTTGAACAAACATGATATGATTCATAAACATGAATGTAACTTAAAACATTTTAAAGCTTCCCTCAGAATCATGCAGAAATAAATCGATTAAGCTAAGAATAAAAAATAAAAACAATAATCCATAAATACACTTCTTGGATCTAATGCATGGGTGTATTAATATTTATGGTTATTTATTTGAATCGGTTTCTTTAACTGTATACGGGTATACATTAAAGAACGCTTAAATCATATATTAAGGTTTCATAAAAAATACTAAGAATCAAACTATAAATATGGGGGAAATCTTGAGCAAATTCAATTCAGTTTTATTTAAAATTTATTTTGAACGCTTTTTCACCACAGGGGGAAATTTTGTTATGTCTATGTGGATCTTTGAATGTCTTGGTCATGTCTCACTATACAGTGGTGGTTAATATGGAGCTCATATGAAAGGAAAAAAGAGCAGCCATAGCCACAGAGAAGCACGGTGGTGGAAGTATCATGATATAGGGCATTAAACAGTCCAGGGACATTACAGAACATGACAAGAGTGATGTACAGGATCTGACCAATCAAAATACAGAATTCTATTTTTCATCACACTCATACTGTACATGCTTGCTAACATCATCATGGATACGAGTTCAACGTTGACATCAAAGGCCGTTATGGTATAAGTGACGTCCCCATCAGCATGTTGTGTCAGAAATCATTTGACCATGTGGCTACAGAGACAATACACAACAAACATAATTTCCGCTAGCTAGCTAGCGACGTTTTTAAGTCTTTCGAATCAGGAGCTCCTTTCAGTAATATATATACATATATATATAAATAAATAACTTTTTTTTGTCAGTTTCCTTCATTTTTTTTTTAGCTATATTGAAGCTAAATCCATATTGTGTCTCTAAAGGATTAGAAAAGAATCCTTGCTTCTAGTGTGCATGTTCCTCCAGCAAGTTGCTAGTGCAGCAAACAAAACAAATACGCAATTTCACCTGGATTTATTGCTTGTTATTATTAGTTTTACTGACTCTCTGGTGAACTGTCTAACTCTGTTTCTCCCCTTAGACAAAATGTTATTCCAAGTCCATTTTTTCTATTTTATTTATTTATTTTTTGTTTTCCTTACGGAGCAATTCCGCAAATAGCTTAGCAACGTCACCTCCAGCTGTTTTCAGCTTCGGTATGCATACAGAAGCTCGAATTATGTTGTTACATTACACCATACTATATATAAGTCACTCTCCTTCACCCACATACCCCCCCATCACCTTGTCGCCCTGTAGCGCTAGTGTATTTTTTTTTTCTTTCTTTTTTCCTTATATGCGTGTTATGTATAGTATTGTAGTATTGTGTCCCACAGGATTGCAGCTGCCTCAGTGATGTGAGAAAATGGTGTGCTGAGAGTCTTGTCCAGAACGGCTCTACATTGGTACCTATTAGACAGAGAAAGCCTGGACTGTGGAGTGAGACAGCTAGAGCACAGGCTTTTATCTAAATACACTTTCATTCAAAAAGTCAGAGTTTATAGTAGAAACCTTATGGCCAGCTTTGAAAAAAATAGATAATATATATATATATGAATATCTTTTGTTCATTTGTAGATGGGGGGCATGATGGCTTAGTGGTTAGCACGTTCGCCTCACACCTCCAGGGTTGGGGGTTTGATTACCGCCTCTGCCTTGTGTGTGTGGAGTTTGCATGTTCTCCCCGTGCCTCGGGGGTTTCCTCCGGGTACTCTGGTTTCCTCCCCTGGTCCAAAGACATGCATGGTAGGTTGATTGGCATCTCTGGAAAATTGTCCGTAGTGTGTGATTGTGTGAGTGAATGAGAGTGTGTGTGTGCCCTGCGATGGGTTGGCACTCCGTCCAGGGTGTATCCTGCCTTGATGCCCGATGACGCCTGAGTCCCCGTGACCCGAGGTAGTTCGGATAAAGCGGTAGAAAATGAATGAATCATTTGTAGATGTCACTATACATTTAGTTTATAGATTATAGGATATTCACTGCCAGTCTACAGTTGAATTATATAGTCTAGTCTGAGGCATTATTAGTGATTAATAAAGGAATACATACTCGTGGCTGTGGTGTTATAGCTACATCATCAGTGATCAGCAGTGAGTGTTGTGATACAGACAGATTTAATGTTAGCTCCCTGACATCTATTATCTCTCATTGAACTCGAATCCTGCTTTACAGCCTCTGTTACTCTCTTACTGACTAAAGACGAAATAAACTCAACTCTCTTTACTCTAATGACATCTAATATACTCTGGCTTTATTGTATTCTACACTACACTACACTATTTACTCCCCTTCTTTACTCTACTGCCCTTCACTAATCTACTTCACTACTCTACTTTACTCATTCTACTCTATACTACTTTACTCCCCTCTCTACTCTATTCTATACTTTCTACTCTACTCTACTCTACTTTAGTCACTCTATACTACTCTGCTCCCCTTCTTTACTCTACGCTTTCTACTCTACTTCCCTTCTCTACTCTACTCTATACTTTCTACTCTACTCTACTCACTGTAAACTACTCTATACTTTCTACTCTACTCCCCTTCTCTACTCTACTCTACTCTACTCTACTCTACTCTATACTTTCTACTCTACTCTACTCTACTCACTGTAAACTACTCTACTCTATACTTTCTACTCTACTCCCCTTCTCTACTCTACTCTACTCAACTCTACTCTACTCTATACTTTCTACTCTACTCCCTTCTCTACTCCCTTCTCTACTCTACTCTACTCTACTCTACTCTACTCTACTCTACTCTACACTCCACTCCACTCCACTCCACTCCACTCCACTCCACACTTTTCTACCCCCCTTCTCTACTCTACAATACAGTTTATTTCTATTTACAATATAAAATGAATTGGAGGAAATAAATGATAGTTAGCTAGTAGGTTAGTTGAAAGTTAGAAGAAAGTTAGAAGAAAAGGTGGTGTGGCCAGGAAACAGAATATTGTAGCATCTTACATGACAGATTTCTGAAGAGTCTAATGCAAGGCCAGGGAGCCTAGAACCTCAACATCACAAGATTTTCACACCTACACCTACATCTACACCTTGCTTCAAAAAAGTCTGTTGTTTCAGTTGCTTCCTCCTCCACAATCCACAATTTAATTCATGCAGCAATGAATGGAAATGAACTGACAAAAATGTCTAAATGAAACTGTGGCCAGGTGAAAGATTATAGTACACAAACTGAAGGAATTTTGAGTCCCTTTGTCTTTCTTTCACCACAGTAATTCTGTTGCTGTAGCGAATGTAATGAGACCCTGTGAGAAGTTATTTCCTGGAAGCAAAAACTTGGACGTGTGAAAAGCAGACAGTTTCTAGCTTTTTGGATTGTTTTTCTTCTTGTTCAAAAAACTAGCAAAACATTTCTTCTACTTCTTCATGTGACATGTGTCTGTCTCTGAGTAATTAGTGCCCAATCACTCACAGACTTCTCTCTGACTATGTGTGTGTGTGTGTCTATGTGTGTGTGTGTGTGTGTGTGTGAATGCTATCACATTTTGTTGCACTGTTCATATCATTAGCATTTGGAATTCATGGAGGTTGCTGTGAAAGTGTGTGTGTGTGTGTGTGTTGTGTTATTACATAATTATGGTGATGTAGTAAAGTCTGAAAGAACTAATAGGGCTGATGATGGTGGAAGCCAAAAATAGGCGACGTGCCAGGGCACCAGGCGCTTACATAATCAAACGAGCTGAGCTAATGTGGCATCTCTCTCTCTCTCACACACACACACACACACACACACACACACACACACACACACTTTCACTCACTCACCCTTCACTCCACCCTCTATCCATCTCTCCATCTCACTATCCCCCTCCTACTCCCCACCCGCTTCATCTGCTGGGGTTCGAACCTCATCTTGTCATTTCTCTCTTTCGCTCTTGCTCTTTTTGCACACTCTCTCTCTCTCTCTCTCTCTCTCTCTCTCTTGCTCGCTCGCTCGCTTGCTCTATCGCTCTTGGCTTTCTTGTCCTGATTTTTATGATGTAACCTCTACAGTGCCTCATCTGTCCATCTGCATGCCTGCCTGCTTGACTAGTGAGCCTTTATCCTCTCAGCGCCTGAGTTGGAACCGAGTCATTATTTTCATCACCAGCATCTCTCTCTCTCTCTCTCTCTCTCTCTCACTCTCTCTCTCTGTTTCATTTTCTCCCATTCTCATATCTGTCTATCTGTCTGAAGCTTCTCTGACCGAGCATGTACTTTACACCGCTGAAGGACAGTATTCACATTTGTTAGAAACATGTTTTGGGACCCGGCTTTAAGATTTAGTAGCAGGATGTAGCAGTTTTCATTGCCGCTACATTCATCACAATTTTATTTTAAATTTGTACATTTTTCAGCATCACGTGATCACACTGCAGGAACATTAACACAATATCTGCTCTGAGGAGAAACTCTGTAGGTGATTGTGTTGAGACAAATGATACAGACCACCGAGAGCCAATCAATCAGTGACAGCCAATCACTCTGTCTCTCTGTCTCTCTGTCTCTCTGTCTGTCTGTTTGTCTGTTTGTCTGTTTGTCTGTATTGTTGCCTGCCTGCCCACATTCCTTCCTTCCTTCCTTCCTTCCTCCCTTCATTCCTTTCTTTCTTTCTTTCTTTCTTTCTTTCTTTCTTTCTTCCTTCCTTTCTTCCCTCATTTCTTTCTTTCTTTCTTTCTTTCTTTCTTTCTTTCTTTCTTTCTTTCTTTCTTTCTTTCTTTCTTTCTTTCTTTCTTTCTTCCTTCCTTTCTTCCCTCCTTTCTTTCTATCTTTCTTTCTTTCTTTCTTTCTTTCTTTCTTTCTTTCTTTCTTTCTTTCTTTCTTTCTTTCTTTCTTCCTTCGTCCCTCCTTTCTTTCTTTCTTTCTTTCTTTCTTTCTTTCTTTCTTTCTTTCTTTCTTTCTTTCTTTCTTCCCTCCTTTCTTTCTTTCTTTCTTTCTTTCTTTCTTTCTTTCTTTCTTTTCTTTTCTTTTTTCCTGCTGGAAACAGAATTAGTCGTTCTCATGTGTCTTTGTTCCTTGAAAGGACTAAAAGAGTCACATTAATATATTTTAATACAAACCCTTCTGGACCTTTTTTCCACACGTGATCCGAAGAAACTTTCTTCAGATGAATTTAATGAATTTTTATTAAAGATGACAAATGATGTCGTCTGTGTCCATGTTGTGCGTGTTGTGTTTTCCCGGCTTTTTTTCTTTCTCCTCCTTCTGTGATAGTGTGTGAAAGCTCAGTCTGTGTCTGTTTCCCCATCGTGCTATTCTTTTCATCGGCAGTCTCACCCTTTCTCGCTGTCTCACTCTTCTCTCTCATTCTCTTATCATGTTATCTCAATATCTCACTGTATCTCACTCGATCTCACCACCTCATTCTATCTTTGTCTGTCTCACTCTGTCTCCCTCTATCTCACACTCTCACTCTATCTCACAACCTCTTTCTTTCTGACTCTTTCTTACACTGTATCACGCTATCATACCTCTTCTTTATATCTCACTCTGTCTCCCTTCATCTTACCATCTCACACTCTCACCATCTTACTCTCTCACCACCTCATTCTCTCTCACTCAGCCTCACTCTGTCTCCCTCTATCTTACACTGTATCATTCTATCTCACAAAATCTTTCTATCTCACTTTATATCGCTCTCTCACCTCTTTCTATGTCACTCTGTCTCTCACTCTCTCCCTATCTTACTCTGTCTCACCACCTCACTTTATCTCATTACCTTGTAATGTCTCTCTCTATCGTACACTGTATCACTCTAATAACTTCTTTCTATCTCACTCTATCTCCCTGTGATTCACCATCTCACTCTATCTCACATCTTACTCTATCTCACTCTGTCTCAACCAGTCTCACTCTATCACAATACCTCATTCTATTTAACTCACTATCTTACAACTTCACTCCATCTCACCATTTCCCTCTGCTTCACTCTGTCTTACTCCATCTCACTCCATCTCACTCCATCTCACCATTTCCCTCTGCTTCACTCTGTCTTACTCCATCTCAACATCTCACTCCATCTCACCATTTCCCTCTGCTTCACTCTGTCTTACTCCATCTCAACATCTCACTCCATCTCACCATTTCACTCTGCTTCACTCTGTCTTACTCCATCTCAACATCTCACTCCATCTCACTCCATCTCACCATTTCCCTCTGCTTCACTCTGTCTTACTCCATCTCAACATCTCACTCCATCTCACCATTTCACTCTGCTTCACTCTGTCTTACTCCATCTCAACATCTCACTCCATCTCACCATTTCACTCTGCTTCACTCTGTCTTACTCCATCTCACCATCTCACTCCATCTCACCATCTTACTCTGTCTCACCATCTTACTCTGTCTCACCACCTCAATTTATCTCATTTAATTA